>NC_089790.1:26209153-26226653 GCF_040412425.1 Macrobrachium rosenbergii
AAATCACACACACACACACGCACACACACATGCACACACACACACACACACACACACACACATATATATATATATATATATATATATATATATATATATATATATATATATATATATACAGTATAATGATTTTTCTCTTTTAACCACTGCTCAGTTTGCTACAGACCTCGACATTTTAGAAGTTGTATACACCATCAAGATAAAGCCTGCTTTGGCTAGAAATGTGGTTGTAACCTCACTTTTGTGTTTTTAGTCTGCGTTTTACTGGGTTGTGCATTGATTAGCGTGTTTGCTGTGCCTTTTGCTTTATTTTATTTTATTCATTTGTTTATTTTGATTAGCCATCTTTTAAACGTATTCTTATCATTTTTATAGTAATTTTGCTGTATTATTTTGCATTTTATAATAAGAATTGTAATGTCGTCATTTTAATTTTGTAGGTTGATAACGAGGGAGAGGACTGCTCGAAACATGTCCCAATAAAGTTATGTAAAATACTGTTCTGGGTTTTGGCCTTGGCGTTCTTACTGATATGCAGATGGCGCTTCCCTGCTGGTGTATCCATTGCTATATATATATATATATATATATATATATATATATATATATATATATATATATATATATATATATATATATATATATATATATATATATGTGTGTGTGTGTGTGTGTGTGTGTGTGTGTGTGTGTGTGTGTGTGTATGTGTGTGTGTGAGTTACAGTTTTTTACCTAATTTTACAGAATACTTCAATACTTTCAAATAGTTACCCATAAATAACTCAGTATTGCTGAATTCACCTTACACTGAGGGTGTTAACCTTCCTGTCTTCAACAAGTTCTTTAAAACGAAAATGCTATCCCTAAACCCATCTCCACAATGGTTGTGTTCCAGTACCACAATCAAATAACTACCATTTACATTAATTCACTGCATAGGCCAGCATAGGAATAGGCTTTAAGAGAATTTGCCCAAAGCTTTTTGCTAGGCTTGGGAATTGAATCCATGACCTCTCACTGGTGAGGTGAATATTTTAATCACTGGAGTACGAGTGCTGTTAGTGCTGTTATATATCTTTTTAAATTAAATGCATATGTAGCAATAAAGACCGTAGTATATATTTTGTTCATCTTTCGGTTCTCAAACATGCAGTGTCGTATGTTCTCTTAAGCAAAAATTGGCCCTGCCCTAAGCTGTGTATAAGTATGCACTTGCATGAGCAGATATTTTATACAAATGTGCGTGTGGTTTCTTCGCTATGGCCCTGGATTTAATAGTCATCTGCAATTCTTTCTTCAGATCATCGAAAACAGCTCTGATTGATAAAGTTGCAGTACTGGAGTTTTCCCCTCTAGCGTAGATTGAAGCATAAAAAATTACAAACCAGAAGATTAATGCAAATACGTGTCAGGAAGGGACAACGCTCGCAAAATAAGCCTTTGGTTGGCTATCATAAGGCAATGACAAAAACTAAATTTAAGTATAAGAAAAAATGTAGTGGCTGTTGCCCGAAACGTTCAGTTTTATCTCCTCGGTAATGCAGCATCGAGATCCAAAAAGCGTAGTAGAAATGTACAAAAAAGCACCAGCTGCCTGATAATCGAGACAACTGGATTCCAGGCAAGACGAAAACCTCATCCCGATGCTTAACCTCCGGGTGGGATGCTTCTATGCATTTTGTGCAGGTTAAGAGCCTTGCTTTCTAACAGTTCTTGACGGACTCGAAGCTTCGCGGCCTTTTAGGGTGAATGGCTACCACACAGCAAGAATTCTCCATGCTCAAAGCGTTTTATACTTCTTACAGTAATTCTGCTAGAATGGGATGGTTGCTACGTGCGATAAGGACACTACGTTGTTCGTAGTCTCATCGAGAGACTTTTAAGATTATTCAGTATAATAATTAATGCCTGGATGAGCTTTATTTTAAGAGGTTTTCACCCATTTGTTTTCCTTGTGCTCATTTCTGGACATGTATAGTTATAGAATTCACAGCGTATCCTCAGTGGCCCATGTATAAACTGCGTTTATATATATTGTATCTTTTCTATCTGTATTTGTTTTTTCCTACTACTTCTTGCTCTTTTTACGTGTGTTAATGGCCTAATATTAATTTTTTATATGAGTTTGTATTCTATGTATTATATATACATATATATATATATATATATATATATATATATATATATATATATATATAATGCTCTTTCCCGAAAAAATGCCCGTAGACGCCTTGTTAAGTCATGATGAACCCAATGAGCCAAAAAATAAATCATAACTTCAGCTGCTTTTTATACTCGCACAGAGATATAGCCTGAAATGCATGGCCGCATCCTTCCAACGTTACGTAGCTGAACTGTATCTTGCACACACTCATAAGCTTTCTAGCTATCATGGCACTTCCGGTCCAACACCTTTTTTCACAAAATTTAGCCAGCAGTTTCTTTGTTTACCATTCCTCTTATCAGCTATTAGGATTTAGAAACATTTTCCACCATCGTGTCACCCTGAATTTTCTCTCAAGTAAGTAAAACACCCCTAAAACACTTGGCTAAATCCCTATGTTTAGGATAAACTTCTTTTCACGTGTTATTCCTGTCTCTACATTTTTTAGCCATTCACCCTTTCTGGCTTTACATGTATTATACAAACCATATATTAATCACCTGGTCCTATAATTTGTCTCGCTCTGCAGGCCGATTTCCCCTTGAAGACCTCGTGGGTTTATGGTCAATTGGCCCCTTTCTGTTAGGGTTATCAGCTGAAGCTTTACAGAGAGAAAGGAAGAAAGTTCATGTCGGTGGTTTCCATCCTCTTACCTCATTCACGTCCAAACTATACTGCCATTGAGGAAAATTAGTTCAGCGACTCATTATTTCATCCCAACTTTTATTTAATGTATGCTGCTCTTCCAAGCCCTTTGCTTAGATTCAGCTACTTTCTGTATGTCATGTACTCTTGTGATTTACCTTTGCCCTCATCTCACCATCATCTGTTTCATTGACTCCTTAATACCCGTGGGAGTCAACAATCTCCATTCTTCCTTCATCCATACAAATATTCATAACTCCATCTTCCTGGCTTCCTTGTGCCCTGTCTATGTATTTTTATTGTAATTAATCTAAATCAAATGGTATTTAAACAACGACCACTTCACACTTTATTCACAAGCATCCATCTGTATGTATTCAGATTCTTGTAGCCCAAAGCAGCCTAAATTGGTAAGTGTTTTCAATTTTAACATTCCAAATATTCTTGGACAGCAGTAATTGTGTAAGGATCACTCAGGCGATTGCATGATTGTATCTTCTATCTGATGGTGAAATTACAATTTGCCCTAAGAAAAATATTATTAGAGCGGGTTACATGATCGTTTAGAAGCGACTGCAATATACACAGAGATATTACTGAAATGGTGTGGCACATCCAATAAGGAGTTTTATTTTTTCTTCCCAAGTCATTAGCCGAGTCATTTATGTTGTCCAACCAGCTTTACCAATGTTCAATTTAGGTAACCTTGAAGATGGACGATTTGAAGCTACATCCATCACGATTAGAAAATGGTCCCTGGTAAATCTATCATTTATCACTCTCCAATTGAAATCAATAAGGAAGTCATCACTGCATGTAGATAAATCAATTGCTGATAATGTGTAGACTCCCCCGCGTTTAGGATTCCCACATTTTCACTTTCTATGACGGAAGACAGGCAATTTCCTTTTTAATTGGTAACAATGTCACCCCAAAGAGGGTTTCTAGTATTCATATCTCCCTGAATAATAAATGGACATGCTCGCGACTTTTTTAATACAATTACATTTTCGGCTGGTCTTCAGTCAATACTTAGGACTTTGGGCATATTTATCCGTCGACCAGTTCTCTGGTTGACTCACAGAACTTTGTCAGCTTTCATCTGATACCGCAGACGAAAATGTGATTATTATCGTGTTGAATTTCGGAAAGCAAGAGCTTATTTCCGCTTGGAAATTAAGAAAGCACCAAAGGGATCCTGGACAATTTTCATATCTTCACTAAATTCAAAACACCCCTGACTTTAGTTTGGAAGAGTTAGAAAAATAGCAGGCAAATTTACTCCTTGTCAACCTCCCGTTATCAAGATCAATGGTTGTGAAGTAGCAGATCCCCGGTTTGTGGCAAATGAGTTTGCTATTCATATTGCTAATATTGCAAAGAAGACTGATGACAGACCCTATTCAGCTTAAAGAAGGGTAATGGAACAGGTAGAAATTGATTTTAAAACATCAAGGAATGGACAATACAATGTACCTTTTACTAAGAGAGAATTTGAATCAGCCTTAAGTAAGTGTAGTGAATCAGCTCTTGAACTGGATGTTATAACAAATTCGGTGATTCAGCATACCCCCGAAAATACGAAATTTTCATTAAGCCTTTATTAACAGAATTTTTCGAGAACTATGAGAGATGTTAAAATTACAGCCATTTGTGAAACCAGGGAAAGACCCTTTCAAGACAAGAGAATTATTGTCCCACTACATTTACATCATGTCTTTGTAAGATCATAGAAAAAATGTGGTACTTAAAACTTGGTAAATATATGTCACCTGCTCAGTGTGGTTTTTGAAGTATGCACTCCACAACAGATATATTGGTTCGAGTGGAATCAGCAGTATGTGAAGCTTTTGGTAACAAGCAGCATCACATCACTGTTTTCTTTGATCTTGAGAAAGCTTATGGTACAACATAGAGATATGGCATTCTGAGGGTCCTTTATGAGTGTAACCTGAGAGGCAATTTGCCTCTTTTTATCAAGTTTTTTAGAAAAATATGTTATTTCAGGTTCAGGTTAGAGCAACAATGTCAGATGTATTCAACCAAGAAGTGGTGCCACAAGGAAGTGTTCTAAGTGTAACCTTGTTCACCTTAGCAATCAGTGGGGTATCCAAAATAATTCCCCCACATATAGCGTATACCTTTGTTGTTGATTGACCTTTTGATATCTAGCAGCAACAAGGATGGCAGTGGCTGAATGCCGCCTTCAGCTGTGCATTGATAATATAGTAAAGTGAGCTGAGATGAATGGTTTTAGGTTTTCAGCTAGTAAAACAGTAACCATGCACTTTTGCCGTATAAGAGGATTCCATCGTGATTCAAATCTGTTCAGACATGGGCAAAGAATTCCATGTGTTGGTGAAACAAGGTTGTTGGGTTGATTTTTAATACCAAGCTGACTTGGATCCCACATCTGAAATATATTAAGACAAAACGCTTGAAAACAATGAATGTCCTGCAAGTTGTGCCCCTCACTTTGTAGGGTGCCGACCCAACTCATATGTTGAGACTGTATAAGACTTTAGTCTTTTCAAATTTAACTTAAGGGTGTGAGGTATACACCTTGGCAAAGCCTAATAGCCTAAAAATGCTTAATTCAATTCATCATGGAGGAGTAAGATTGGCTACAGGTGCATTTAAGTCATCTACTAAGAGCATGCTTGTAGAACCTGGTGAGATGCCTCAGGATCTTCATTACCAGCGTCTACATTTGTATCAGAAATGAAAGGCATTAGGAATTTTATGAAAATCACCCCAAGCAACCTCAACCATTTGCTTATAGAGTAAAATGTATAACCAGGCAATTAAAACATGCCAAGGATGGAGATTTTACCAGCTAGGTATTTGGTTAGGTGCCCACCCCCCAACCTTCCATTGGTAAAATGGTGTAGCTACATTAATTCGACAAAGGCAGAAATATCCAATGAGGCAATGTGGTCAATATTTTTAGATCATTCCTCCCAATATGATAACTCCGTAGCAGTTTTCATGGATGGCTCAAAGTCAGTTATTGGCGTCGGCTTTGGAGGGCATTCCCTGATGTAAATAGAAGTGAGAGATTATTATCTGATGCATCTATTTTTAAAGGCCTTCAAGGGAATCTTAAGTCAAGATGGAAATAGTTTTACCGTATAAGGTGGCTCAAGAAGTGTTCTTCAGGCTTTAGAATATTTCAACTCTTTAAACCCACTGATTTCAGAGATATTGGAATGGCTGCTTTTAGTAAAAAAAAGAGCTAAAGAAGTCAGTTTTTGCTAGGTGTCTTCTCATGTTGGGGTAGTTGGGAACGAGCAAGCTCAAGAGTATCTCCTTGGTCATATCCCTATATGCCAAGGAGACAAGAAACGATGTTGTGCAGGCTAAGGATTGGACATACAAGACTCACACATGGGTTCTTGATGTCAGATGAAAGTCCTCCGTTCTGCGATGACTGCATTGTGTCCTTGACTGTGAGACATTTGCTGGTCGAATGTCCCAATCTTGGGATCTAAGACATAGGTTCCTCTCTTGGGGACGTGACAGAGATGGACATTTTATCTTCGCAACGATTCTCGGGGAGGATTGTAATTTAGAGCAGTTATATATCTTTGTTAGGGAGGCAGGACTCCACAACAAAATTTAGAACATATACATATACAGCATCTATGTATGTATAGTATACATGTATTTACAGCTATATATATATATATATATATACATATACATACATACATACATATATATATATATATATATATATATATATTATATATATATATATTATAGAAGATCAGATAAGGTAATAACCTCTTACCACATCTATTATAAGGTCAATGACGTAATTAACTTGCATCCCGAAAGGAATTGCGGTAGCGTTGGCCAGCGTGAATGCTGAGCTAGTGCATTTCTCTCTCTCTCTCTCTCTCTCTCTCTCTCTCTCTCTCTCTCTCTCTCTCTCTCTCTCTCTCTCTCTCTCGATATCCAAGTCAAGTCACTAACTGAACTAAGGAATTTCAACAAAAGCATGTCTACAGAAATATAATTTATTCTATAATCTAACATAGCAAATGGTTTGGAATAAAATAAAAGAATGTAATGGGGATATCTATATCCCAGAAATGACAACCCAAAATTTAGTCCAACTAATTGAGTCTCTACATCGTAAGAGTCAAAATAAGTCAAATACGACCGAAGACATGGTAAGTCATATACCCCTCCTTTTATTTGACCTCTATTCAGTACATCTGAGGAAACAAAGGGAAAAACAAAAACTTTTAAAAATAATCACAGAGGAAAAAAATAAATGTTGGATATCTCCCATGTTACTAACCCCAAAAATACGAGTAATAAAACATGGCAGAATCAAAATTCAGGAAAATCAATCGGAATCAAAGAGACAGAAAATAAAAATAAATGTGGAAAAAGATATTCAAAGCATGGTAACAGTGCAAAGAACAGTACATGTTAAACAAAGTTGTTAAAACCTGTTCAGGTTTTTCAAAAATGAAGTATAAGCTCACCTCATGGGCAATACACAAAGTCTTCCAGCAAAGTGGACCTTTCCACTATGAAATCAAGACCTGAGTGTCTAGCCTGTACTGAAAATGGAAAATTCACACTTCCTATGAGACGCCCATGAGAGTGAACTCGTGAACGAACATTCTACCGGGACTTGACGACTTCCGGTCATTGGAACTTTTCCGACATGGCCAGAACATCACCCAAGGAACAATGCCTTTTGTCTTCATGGGAAGTGAGACTGATGACAGGCCTTCGTCAGCACTGACTCGTGAATATGTAGGCACTGTTCCGCATTTACACCTGCCCAGAATATCTCAAAGAATGCTTAGCTAAAAAAAAACAAAATATATAACATTATTATTCCTAATGTTTTTCATTTTATATATATATATATATATATATATATATATATATATATATATATATATTGTCATAAACTGGGTCCTTGGTGTAGGAAGGAATTGGAACAGTTTATTTTTAGAGACTGCCTGTGTACCAAGGGCGTCCCAAGTTTATGAACAAAAGGAACAACTGCAGGAAACTCACCTTAGAAACTTCCTGGAGTTATGTAAATAATGAAGGTCGCCATTTGGAATTAGAATTCTTATACAGTTTAAAAAGGGGTTTATTTACAGAGAATGGGGCAAATATGCAAGACCAAAGAAAGAATGTAAAATGTAAACCATTTACAAACACATAAATTACTTACGATAGAATGCAGTAATGTGCAAATAAGCAATGTAAATACGAGGGGCCACAGATACAACAGTCACCGTTATAACAAATGACTGTTACGTTAAAATTACATCAAGTCACAGATGGTAATACATTGGAAAGGGGTGAACTCCAGGGTAATGGCAATCAGTTAAGATGATTGCTGTGTGGGCAACGGATTCTTGCAATCAGGCTGCGACCAGGAATGGTTGCAAAATTTGGATGGCAGTCAGCACTAGTGGGACATAGATTTGCAGACTGGACAGGATAGGATGGCTCCTGTAAGAGAGGTCAGGAGTTAGTTCAACACGGAAGAGCAAGGAAGTCTCCCCTGCTATCCATTAAACCATAAATCTCTGCACGGGGGAGGAATCAAACACTTATATCACTTAGACTAATTTGCACTAGGGAAGGGGCATTTGAATATTTATCACTGAATCATATTAAGTTGATTTCAGAGCAAGTCCTGAGGGCGATTCACAGCTGCTCGAAGTAGGGTGACTTAACAAAGGCACTGCTTTTTGTTGGAGGGAGGAAGTTGAAGTTTGAAGGAATGGAAAAATCAAGGAATTTCAGGGGGAAAGGAAAGGGCTGGCTTACTGACTAATTGTGATCAACGTACCTGGCCTGCAGATGTGTGCACTAAACATGAGAGACTTGGCTGGTTACCGAAGTTAGCTTTCACCAGCGTAAAAGGAAGGAAGCGCCAGACTTGCATCTGGGACTGGAGTCTAGAGTTGTCTGCCCCTTCCCAGGAAAACAGTGTGCGCCTTCCACGGCTGCTTGCTTCGAAGTCTAGGCCTGCCTGTTGATTTGCAAAGAGTCATACAGCCAGCAAAGGAGTGGAGAAAAGTGGATCTTAAGATTAGGTACTTAGAGGTTAAGTTCCTATCTATCTCACAGCCTGGCCATGTCCCCCATGCCCACAATGGCCTAGCTACTTCCATATCGCGTGATGGGGGTGAAAGGGGGGTTCCTATTGTCCATCCTAGGTCAGCTGAGGTGGGGCTATCCCTACATGAGTGGAAAGAACAGGCCCTAACTGCTTTTCTCGAGTTCAAAATACGCTTGGTTCTATCTCACTGCTATGTTTTCTTGGCCCTACAGTCAAATTAAAGGTGAAAATGCTTCACGAACTAAATTACTTACTGGCTGCTAGATGAAGGAGGGATAAATTCTTAAGAATGTATGTATATATATGTGTGTGTGTGTTTTAGATATTTCCTTTTAAACTTAGTTAATTTATCGTTTTAGTTTCCTGTTAAATTTTATTATGGCATCAATAACCTATACTCAGTTTTTTTACCAAGGTGCATTTGCACTCACTCGCAGGGTTGTCCTCTTAGCTCGGAAAAGTTTCCTGCTAGCTGATTGGTTGCAAGTATTTTGTCCGAATAACATCATTGTTTTCAAATAATTACCAAATAATGTGAATCGAAACTTATTTACTAACCTAAATTTCTCCCTCAGATATATATTTTGTCAATAAATAAAGTTAACGAATAAAGAGATTATAAATTATTGTGATGGTAAGTCTAAATTTAATAACAACACCCGCCGAAGTCAACGACAGGAGTTTGTTTTCAGATGCACGCTGCATAATTTTTTTGCTTTTCACATATTTTAACACCAGGTGGGATAAATTACACTAAGCATAAGAAAAACATGTTATTATAAATTTTCTTTGAATGCCAGAATCTACTAAAAACATGGAATTAATGAAACTCGCTATTGGTGAAAACTTCCGGGGAGGTAAAGGAACAGCCTGTGGCGGCCTGGCGGGAAAATTATCCCAGATGATTGTCATTGCAGCATTTTCCTGATTTATATGTGTTGAAATCAGTGTTATGTTATTGAGGTTATTTTAATGGCTGTATCTGCGCAAATTAAATAGTTTCCATGCTTCTTTTTGTAGGTGCAAACTAATAAAAATATATTTTGCAGAAATTAACAACTTACTTTTTCATGTAAGTTACAGCAGACAATGCGAGATAAGAAAACTTTTTATTTTCTTATTTTGCGTTCTGTTCAGGACACATATAAGGTTAACACGAGTTTCTGCGGATATTTTGAGAAGTAAAAGAATACGTGACTGAGTAGAAAATGTACTATACACATATACATTTTAAGGATTAGTAGGCTATAGGCGTCTACTGTCAAATACCAAGCGGGGATGGAAGGGAGAGGGAGGGGTATCGCGGTTGTAACTCGGTGAAATTATGAATTCGTTTAATTGTGATTTTTATGCAATTTATGGAACTCTACAGTATCCTCAAACCGAAAATAGTGGTATTAATAGAATCTATACCTTTACGACAAAATTAGCAAACCCTTTCTATATAGACTTATATCATAGGCCTACATACACCTAGCCTAACTTATATCAAGCATCAGCTACTGTTTACTGTTACTCCATACCTTAAAGAGTTAAGCAAAATTTATTGCAATTGTCAAAAAGTGGTGTAAGACACATAGAATAGGCTAGCCTAGTTTGAAATGTAAGCAAGAAATAAAGCCATAATAAGGGAAGCACATTATTATTTTGCAAAAGAAAATATAGCCTCTTCATATATTTCATCATATTTATCATAATGATATAACAAAAGGCTTCAGCACAAAAGCCTATAAAAGATGATATGTATCTGAAAAGTTTTCTTGCCCATCAACATTTGCTGGCATGTGGATACCATATGAAAAACTAGGCCTACCTATCTAGGTAATTTGATCTAAATTTTATCTAAAGCCATGGGCTGTTCCTTTTACCTCCCCGGAAGTTTTCACCAATAGAGTTTTATTAATTCCATGTATTTCATAGATTCTGGTATTCAAAGAAAGTTTATAATAACATGTTTTTCTTATGCTTAGTGTAATTTATCCCAATTGGTTAAAATATGTGAAAAGTAAAAAAATTATGCAGCGTGCATCCGAAAACAAGCTCCTGTCGTTGACTTCAGCGGGTGTTGTTATTAAATTTAGACACCATCACAATACTTTATAATCTCTTTACTCGTTAACATTATTTATTGACAAAACATATATATGAGGGAGAAATTTAGGTTAGTAAATAAGCTTCGATTCACATCACTTGGTAATTATTTGAAAACAATGATGCTATTCGGACAAAAGACTTGCAACCAATCAGCTAGCAGGAAACTTTTCCGAGCTCAAAGGGCACCCCTGCGAGTGAGTGCTCATGCGCCTCGGTAAAAAAAAAACTGAGTTTAGATGTTGTTGACTCCAGTTTTAGTAGCCATAAATCAATCAGTCAATTTTTCTTATAACAGTGAGCTAGTAAGCAGCACTAGCAATGCTTAGACTGAAGGGGCGTCAGATGACTTAGTGATAGATGTCAGACTCCATTGTCACTTATTCAGAAGGTTTCAAATGCGAGAAGGGTAGTTATGGTACACCGTCTAATCCCTTGGCACTGAATCAGCAGTTCTTGGTCACAAGTCACTGACAGCTCATTGACAATATTGATAGTATATTCTATTCACGTAGGTAACCTCCCTTTTTCCCCCCTTTGGTTTTTAATTAATTGGGGAGAATTTTGCAGTTTTGCTTTAGAATAGAGCCTGTTCTAATTATCATCAGAGAAAAGTGAGTGAAGTTCATCCAGCCATCTGATTTTCAAGTTCAGATTAAATATCTGTAGATTTGATTATTTGATGTTTTTCTCCCTACTTACTCTTCAGTGAGCTTCAAAATTTCTAGAAGTGTGCCTGAGGCGTAGCATCAGAGATATGAGACATTAACCTTACTTTTTCTCGCCAATTCCAATTATATTCCCCTCTATCAGTAGTACCATTGTCCGCATCAATTTTGCCCAGACATTTTGAATCCCTGTTAGGCAGAATGGTAGACGCTACGTGGCTTTTATGAGGGCTTAATCATAAGTAACTTCCTTCTAATAATAACTGGGACTATTCAGAAATCATTAGGCTTTCTTCGTAAATTTTATAGGTATTACACATCTGTGTCTCCAGATATCTCTGCATGGTGCTGATAACGAATTTTAACCGCTGTAATATTGAAAATATCGCTTATGAATTTGATTTAGGCCTCATTCAGAATAATTTACCATTAAAAATCTTACTTCTTATAGTGCGTAGTTCATAGAATACTCATGGTGTGAGTGTAACCTCCACTAAATATTTGCTGAGATTTTTATACTCGGCAGAAGTGTGACCATTCCTAAATGCCACAATTTTTTCAGCGCAAAACTTAACAGTAATCCATTCCACCAATGTCCTAGAAGGTTATTTAGTATGACCTGTGAAATGCAACATAATCTAATACTTAACTAGAACTTCGTGTGATCATAATACTTTGTCTTGCAAAAATCACAAAACGTTATTTCATTTTCAAATTCTTAGGTTATCCTGTGAAAGTTCTAGCGCTGAAGTCCGGTGGAATTTATATTCTTAGGGTTACTTTTCCTGAGTCAATCTCTGCGGTTGTAACAATGTTTTTTCCAACTCTAATTCAGAGTATGGCTTTTGGTACTCTTAGTTTTGCTTCAACTAGTATTATTTCTAATGAATTTCATAAGTATCCAATAGTACCCCGTACTTTGTGCAGAAAAAAGGAAAAAAATTATAATAAATAAAAAAGGCCAAAGCTTGATAAAATCATGTACTGGTTGTCAAGTGCATTATGTCCTGTTATTTTGGAGCTTTGTAGCAAGTCATCTTATTTGATTACTGTAATTTTCTTTATTTTTTCTTTGTTTCATGCGTGTGTTATACACTGCTCATTTTTTGTTACTAGAGATATGAAAAGGGAAAGATCAGGATTAGATAGAAATAGTCATTGGTCTGAAGTGCATTACTGTCATTACTTGTATAGCAAGTCATCATTTATGGTGACTGTAATTTTTTCTTTTTTATTTGCTTTGTACCTGTGCTACACGTTTGTTATGTTTTTAATGGTATGAAATATGAAAGAGCAAAACATAGTCATCAGCCTACTGTAAGTTAAAAATTTGAGACTCCCTTAAAATTATTTACCAAAGTTACCGATTTTCCTCGTGTAAGCTTATCTTTAGAAAATAGGTAATCGATTGTATCTATTTTTGCTAAATATATTTCTCTAACAAAAATATTTTTGTCCTATACTGTTTATTGATTTAAAGATTCCTTTGTCATATGGCTCAATCATGTTTTTTGTTCTGTTGTAGATCGCCTATCCTTCATTTCTCCCTGTATTTTTTAAAATCAGTTATCATGTAATGTTTCACCTGATTTGATCTGTTATACAACTTACGCAGCCACCATGACACAGTGACTTTGGATGCAAGAGGTCTTCGGGTTTGTTTCTATATCATGGGTTTAGAAACCGTGTCCTTATCATTATTATTTTCATATGTTCTTTATGGGGAGGCGAATAAGGATGCGTCCAAACTACAGTATAACGTCATAAAGACGTCGGTAAACTTATCCCACACACACAAGCAGGTTGAAGAAAGGTCAGTGGCATATTGGTAGTCTTAACCAGTGCTTCTTCAAATTATCCAGCATTAAGGTCATTGACTTGTATCCTCCTTTTTTATAGTGTGGGTACTATAATTTACAAAGGTGTGTATATGATACGTTTTATTGCAGTGTGGTCTCACGCTAAGGTCAACAGAACCCAAATGTTACTCGGTTTTATAAGCATGCTAAAGTACGGTACAAACCAAGAGAATAAAAAGGAGAGTTCCGTGTTTTCTAAGTAAATGATATGAAGGAGAGACCTCACTTACTGGAATCTCGAGTTTGTGATTTTATTGAGCAGGAATGTGAAGCTATTGGCATACAAGAAAGAAACAGTGGCATGCTACATGGAAGCTCGAGAGACCAATGGTGGAAACATCAACCATACAAGCTCAAGTTACAGATGACCCGACAATGGAGATGAATTGAATTCGAACCATTTGAAGTAAGCGCTGGGTCATTGACAAGAAGAAAGACACATATGAAATTACAAAAAGATCCTTTTTATACATGGTGCAATATCCCAGAAAGGGACAGACATATGCACAAACATGTGATGGTATTACTGAGAGAAGAAAATATAGAAAGCATATGAAAATGAGAATACTATCTACAGGTTATCATAACTAAGCCGAAAACTGAAATGCTTCCATTTTTACTTGCCAAAGTACTATTAAACCCAAAGAGGCTACTTTTCAAATATTCACATACCGCTGGAAAGTTGTTGGGATGAAACTCAAAGAGAACAGATGGAAGTTTGTTTTTGCAGCTCTGTAATTAAAGATTTATTTTTTTGTAGTAATATATCCAGATCAGAATTATTACCATTAAAAAACTCAGCAAGCCAAAAGTGGCGTTTTCGATGCATCCATAATACAGCAGAATTGCCGGCAGGCTACCACGTACATATCTCAAACAGATAAAAAAAAAATCAACGAAATTAAGTGGAGAAAGAATCTTTGGCAAATGCTGGATAATTGTATGAAGCACTAGTTAGAACTTGCCAGTAAGTCGTCAACTTGTACTTAACCTGTTTGTGGTGTGTGCTGTTAGTTACCAAAATGTGTTTATGACATTTTGACTGCAGTGTGACTGTACCCTAAGAACAGCTAGATACTCTTCTTGCCTTAACTGTTATCAAGCGTAAGTCATCATCTATCCTCTTATTCCGTGATTTCCCTGACCTTCCTAAAGGTCTTTATCGTAGCACTTTCACATTTGGCGCTATTTTCCTCATTCATATCATCTTCCCACGATAATCCAGCCATTGATCATAAAATCTAGGGTCACACCTTTTCAAAATCTACTTACTCTATTTTCCTTGCCATTGCCCATGTTTCCGCTGCATAGTGAAGTAAAGGCTAGATGACCCATTCCAAGTCTTATGTTCCCCCTACTAATAGGACGTTGTGTTTTACTGGTGGTCTACTATCTATCTCCAATAATCCATGTTGCAGATACTCTTTCTTACTGATCTCACAACTCCAGCTTCACAATTCAGTGAGCATCTTAGCTAATATGATTACCCTACCGTTTCTAAGACCTACCAGGGTTTGTAGATCCTTTCTCTTCTCAGATTTCTCTTTTAATTACTTTTCAGTCCTTGGTATCTTGTATTCCATATATTTTCTTTTTTAGCCTTATGCTCCTCTTGTTGCCCCTTGTGTTACATTCGATACATGGCATAGAGTTCACCCCCAAAATATTACCTCTTTCCTGACTGTACTTCTTCCTTTGCTTTCTGTCAGTCATCTTTTAAAATACAGATTCTGCTTTTAATAGTAGGTCATCTGCATCCAACTGCGCCTGGGGACCCTCCTTGTCTGCAGTCCTTTGTAACTTACCATTCCTGTGGTAAACGTCAAATGGCTTGGAGCTGATCCTTGATGTAAACCAACATTTATCTCAGACTCTTCTGTTACGCTGGATTTACATTGTAAATCCAGTGTAACATCACTGGTAATCTCCGCCCTGGTAATGTCCATTTAACTATTTTTCTCAATTCTTTGAAGCCACCACCTTGCAGATAGGCTGTACAAGAGCTTTTCTCCAAATGAAAATATAGGAAAAGGTATTCGTGGTGGACACAGAATGCAGTAAAATGATAGGGAAAAGTTGAATGAACAAGAAGTCAAAATACCGAGGTTGGAGATACGGTATCAAAAGAGTAGAGGTGTGAAAGCACACGTAAAAATGGTACAGGTTTGGTATAACAAAATTGAAGATAAAGAATTACTATGTAAGTAGGTGTTGTAAATATAGACTGAATATGAATAATTTGTTGTGTGGCTGATGACTGATGGCACGTCTCACTATGTCATGATTAGACTTGGTTGCAGCTTTCTTGCTAGCAGAAATCCCCAGCAAAGAGGAACATGGGATGTTGGTGTATATATTGTAAAGACTTGAGTAAGGATGTCATAAAGACAGTACAAAAAGTTAAACAATCAGTTATGGGAAATTTTGAAACCTCTGGATCTTAGCTGTTCAGCTCCATGAAGGAAAAATAATGTGATCCACAGACCTCTTCCGCAGTGACCAAAAGCCTAAAATAGCCAAGTTGGTAATAACCAAGTTGCTTAATTTTCACAAAGATTTCACTGGATAGCAAGTTGTATACTCAGTTTGTAAGAATCCATAGAAAATTTATATAGGGTCCAAAGACATGAAAATAATAACCTATTTTAAATCTCCTAACCCAATTTTTGTGCAAGAAAGGGTGCTCCATAAAAGTTCAGATGATGCTGAAGGATAATGATGGCAGTGGTAATTACAGGTGGGTAGGGTTTATCGACCGCTTTCTCCTTCAGCGCTACAAGATGGATATTTCTTTCTTTTTTTTTAGTACTGCTGATACATATTTGTGGCAAAAGTATAATAATTGACACGTGCGTTAAGGGAATCGGGATTTACACTTGAACATGCAAACATGCGTGCTGAATTGGTCTACATTTCCGGTTACTAGGAATAGGATATTATCTGACTGTGATGTGTTAGTTGACATATCCCGTGCTTTTGCAGTGGGTAAGTTATCAAAGCATGTGCTTAGGCTTGACTGAACAGTTAAAGGATTCTCAGAACTCTCATTGGATGATTAGGCATAAGGTATGCCAAAGTTGAAAATTATCTGCAGTTATTTTTTTTTAATGCATCAGGAAAGGGATGCACCCATCCATCCTCAACTTCTTTGAAAGTTGTGTAGTTTTGAGTACAGATAATTTTTTCCAGCTCTTGATGATTTTTAGTGGTGATACATATACATGTCATACAGACGGCCAATGACAGTTTTAATTAAAGCTAGGGTGAATTATGTTACATTTAAAAAATGGAAAATCTCTGTGTTACATAAAACGGACTTTTGATCACTAAGAAAGGTTTAATACCTTGAGGCAGCGAAACATAGATGTTATAATTCATCAGACAGCGAACAGTACAGATGGAGATAGTAACGAGACTAATATATGATGGAAACAGCTTGTTGGAAACATTAAAAGTCGAGAGATGGAGAGGTACCAATTTGCCCCTAAAAGATAATACAACTGAGGATAGCTATGAGGCGAAGGTAGCAAATTTTGCATCAAAGGCTAAAACGTACACAGAGGAAAAGATAGAATATCAAATAACTTTAGTAAAGAGAATATTAGAATATAAGAAAATCTTGAGGAGCATTACTGAGAAGCATTGTTGCCTTATTAATGTTGCCATCAAATGAAACATTAATGAAGCAGTTATAGGAAAAGCTTTTAGTGTGCTTACAAATAGAAGTGTAGTTATTAAGTTAAGTATACCTTAGTTTAACCAGACGACTGAGCTGAGTAACAGCTCTCCTAGGGCTGACCCGAAGGATTAGACTTATTTTACGTGGCTAAGAAACCAATTGGTTACCTAACAACGGGACTTACAGCTTATTGTGGAATCCGAACCACATTATAGCGAGAAATGAATTTCTATCACCAGAAATAAATTCCTCTAATTCCTCATTGGTCGGCCGGAGACTCGAACT
>NC_089790.1:26231653-26249153 GCF_040412425.1 Macrobrachium rosenbergii
AATTGTTGAGTAACTTTCTGCTGCAAAATTCCTGTGTTTACAATTTAAGACTTCTTGTGCTCTGCCTGAAAAAAAATCCGGTGAATCAGTTTTAATGGTTCTCAAATCCCATTGGTTTTCATAGCTGCGCAATATTGAGGGTAGAAAATTTGCATTATAAATCATTTTGAAAATACCGAAAGTTGTCAATTAGTGACAGGAGTGCAAAGAGGCTACTTGAAAAGGGAGTTTTAAAAATTGGGAATTTTCTTTTTAAAAATTAATTCTGTTTAAAAATTCTGGATGAGGCATGATTTAACAGTTTGCTGTTGAACATATTCGATGAGGTGAGGAGTTTAGTGCAGCTCTCGTTGGAGTAGCCTTACGGATGAACTAGTTTTTGCATTGATAGCTGTAAAGTTCTCAAACAAAAAAGTACATTGCCAATTATATGGTGTCCGTGATGCAGCAGCAAACGCCCTCTTGATATACAGCAGAACAGAATTCATCTCCTTACGATTAAGTTACCTTTGTAAGTCAGAACTAAGATAATCTTGAATGGATTATCTTGTAATGATACATGTATTAAATTATCTAAAGAGTTTCTTTCATACCGTCTTATACTGTGACACATCTGTCGAGCAACAATTATATTGTAAAAATAATCATACGGTTATAAATCTACTTTTTAGATCAGAGAAGTCACTTGAAAGACTTAGTCAGTCTCCTTAAAGATTAAGCCTGTTGAACGTGCAGCTTTGGACAACCAAGTCAGGTTTCGAGTAACTGATAACTCTGCGTTGAATCTGCAATAATAAAAGTAACGATTTAGAAGATGTTCATGCCAGGCATGAGTGGAGTAAAGAATGTGTAAAAAAAACAGTTAATTAAAAGCGGTGAAGGAGTTAGCATGCATATGTTGACGACCAACAGAAAAGACGAACGTGAGTGTGTTGAGGTTATAAAGAGTATGTTGAATGGTTGCCAAAAAGGTTGACTGGCAGAAGTAAGGGGTTGGACTTGTAGGAATATAAGGACTGGAAGAAGGGCTTTAACGCCCTGGGGCAACAGGACTGTCCTCTAGAAAAGTGGGTGTTAATGGCCGTAGCTGCGTCAGTGACCATAGTCCAAGTTGTGACGCAAGTTTATGACTGATAAATAGTAATCACAGCATACAAGAAAACGCTGCGTCGTTTTAGTGAAACCATATGTTGTGAAACCTCACAAATGAAACCTATGTTTCAGTGTATAATGAGAAACAAAGAGCAAGTGTATTATAGAGTACATATGTAATCCTTTATTTTATTTTACCTAACAGTCAGATTGATGACTAACCGGTATGTGGTGCGATGGCAGGCAAACTTGAACCCTCGTCTCCCAGGCAAATTGCCCTTCGGTGTAATCTGGATTTTAGTGGCTTACATTACCCATTATACTAACCTTGGGTTCAGTGAACTGTGTTTCTTGTTTGACCTGTTACTACCGTTAAGAGAGGAGGGAGACTCTTGTTATTGTGTGGTTCTCGATTTTTACTGATGAAGAGAAGTGGCTTGTGTGTGTGTGTGTGTGTGTTTATAATGAATGATAGTAATGGAGTTTGTGCAGAGTAATACAAGCAGCTCCTTTATTCAACTTCTCTTTATGTGGATGTTATCTTGTGAAACAGGGCAGATGAAAGACTTAAAATTGTATCCGTGCAATATGCATAATATCAACTTGATTTAAAATGGAATACAAATGTATGTCTTTATAATGCGTCTGCTTATGTGTACACTTAAGTGATTAATGTATGTTTGGAATAGTGCCGTTACGTTACGTTTCGGCTTCCTTAAATGTGTAGGATATGTTCTTTATTTTGGCGACCTTAAATTCAACCGCACACTGTCGAGTTGGTCTCCACGAGAATCGAATTTCAACAACAAAAAACTTGACCATCTAGAATTGACTTTACCGTAGTCAGCATTCTTATAAAGCTTGCTTGGTCAAAACACCTGGTTGAAAATGAACACAAGAGTTCAGATATGCAAAGATAACGTATTTCGAAATCCCATTCTGTCCTATATAAGAATTTCTAGTTTAACCTAATGTGCAATATATGATGTATCATAATTATAAGTGGACAAGTGTCGTTTCACACATTTCATTCTGCTCAGGGAGCGAGATCATACAATGTAATCTTGCTATTTCCTGCTATTTAATAGTTGCCTATTAATTTCTTGGTTCTTGGGTGAAGACTGTCCGAAGATTGGGGTTTGTCATATTTTATAGTTTAATCAGTGGGGCTTCTTCTTACCTATACTTTAAATGAGGGGATTTTGTCCGAAGAGTTTTGTCTTTGTGTTTGCCCCAGAGAAATTGTGTAGAGGCTTCACCACCAGAAACCGTAACAGAACTTTTTGACTACTCAGTAATGCAAAAGAATATTATCCCAGATTATACATACTTAACCTGAAAGTCAGTTTATTCCAAAATTATTCGACTGGTTGGTTGATATTCATTTTAAGAAGTTTCATGTTCGAAGCTACCAAGTGTTTATTCAGAAAATTTTGTGAGCTTCACAAAAGCCAGAGTTGTGCTTTCTACGTTTCTGATGAGATAAAAACAAGCGGATTCCAAAGCTGCGACGAAAGGGAGTCAGTCAGTGGAGAGTTTAAGGTTGATGTTAACCGCTTCCGTCAAGGACAAACTCCCCCAACATTCATCCCGTGTTATTTCACCCTTTTTTCCTTTCGTCCGTTAGGCCTAAGGCACTGTAAGAGGGCTGACCGGTCTGGCCTGGTGGTCGCTTCCTAAGAAATCATTGGTTACAAGTTTCTGAAGGAAAGAAAAGTAAACACAACATACTGTTTCTAGTTATATATATATATATATATATATATATATATATATATATATAATATATGTATGTATGTATGTATACAGCCACCACCCTACTTGCAAACATTCAACATACAGACGTTCGGAGCTACAAACAAATAGGTTAGCAAATTAAAATTGTGTGCAGAGCGCTCCCCCTTGTCACCCGTAAGTTCAGATTTTGTTTTGCGCGCCTGTTCTGTACATACAGTACTGTGTGTGCAGTTTGAAAAAAACTTATAGTACTGTATTGATTTTATATCATACTCTACTTAAATAGACATGACGAGTACAGTTACCAACTTACAAACAATTCAATCTACAAACGGCCGGCCGGAACGTAACTTGTTATAATATATATATATATATATATATATATATATATATATATATATATATATATATATATATATATATATATATGTGTGTGTGTGTGTGTGTGTGTGTGTGAAAGAGAGAGAGAGAGAGAGAGAGAGAGAGACTGTATGCTAAAACTACAAAACTTCAATAAATAAATTAGAAATGAAAGCATACAAGGGTAAGATAAGTTGAAATAAAAAAAAAATAAAACATTCAGCGTGGGTTAAGATCAATGTCTCCTGCAAGTTCTGACAAAAACTGGGGAGACCTGCCACAAAATAGCACCTCCATGTCTTTTGTTTTGTTTTGTAAACATTCCTCATCTATGCGCACACATACTGTACAATTAAGATTTTTTTTTTTTATTTCCTAACCTAGTTGTATTATTGTTTACTTAATGTTCTGAGCTCTTGAAAGGTTCGATCCTGTTTAGTCTCCTTTGCCCTGATGTCTGAAAACGAGTTAAAGCGTAGTTTTTGTAAAAGGCAATGACCGTCGAACGCCAGTGGCACCTGTTAGGATCACTCCTCTTTGTCAAGGTCAGTGAGAAAAAACGGCCGCAGGCCAAAAAAGAAAAAAAGGAATGCCATTTGGATTACATCTGCCTCTACAACTCTGCCCTAAAGCAAACCTTTATTGTGGGGAATGGCGAGTCGCCATAGACTTACGTAATACACTATCTGGCAAGGTCTCTCTCTCTCTCTCTCTCTCTCTCTCTCTCTCTCTCTCTCTCTCTCTCTCTCTCTCATGAGATTCGGTTTGTTTACTATCACGTGTCCCTGCTGCCCCTCACGTGGCAACGAACGCTCGGCCAGAGCTTCCCTGACCTTGAAAGTATAAAGGTGAAGCCAGGTTAGGTAATAAGGTAAAGCATCGGAAATATCTTTTGGAAATAATTCCTCTGTGTGAGCAAGTCTCTCGGGGTGAGAATATAGCCTCCGACTGTACATAAAAGTTCATGGTCAGGTTTACTCTTAACGCAAAGCTGATCTAAGGGAAATTCGCCATTGGGTTTCTTATAAATTTGTTTTATGTAAATGGCGTTGTAGGATTTGAATTTTATTTAATAGTTTTTTATCTGTTTCTGCGTGACCTAAAATCCATTGGACGTCTTTTTCGATTTATGTAACCTCTGTGACTCGCTTGGTCTTTTTTTTTTTTTTTTTTCCTCGTCATTAGCAATTTCGTTCACAGTCCTGAAAACACTGATGATCGGTTGTTTTGTACAGGACACGTTTATGACCCAAGGTTTTTTTTCTTCTTCTTTTGCCGTGGAATGTGTCCCGGACCATCGAGAAAGGTTGTTTTGCTACCCGATAGGGTGTTTTGGTCCTTAATGTGTCTTGAAGGCATTTTCCCTTTTAAGTGTTGTATTGACCATTGACTATTAAATGTGGCCGCAGGGACAGAATTATGTTCCTGAAGCGTTTTTTCTTAGATGTCAATAAATATTAGACGCTCGAAAAAGTTTTCTGACCAACCGCAATTCACGGTGTAAAAAGATTTGCATTTTTGAGTATGGTTTTGATGTCATTATATATATTTGGGACCGGTTTTCATTTCTTTATGGCAGGATGTTACGTAATCTGGACGCAATGTCTTTCCTTCCACTGTACCTCGAGCACCATCGGCCACTCCTTTATTGTATGATTGCTCACAGCACAGAGCTCAGTGGAAACAGGATGCATTTTATTTCCTTTAATAATTATTCTACAGTCATCTCGCTGTTTACATTTTTAAGCCTTAAATCTGCAACGATGTATGTGGGAAACTTTGGCCTTAGTAATAAATTTCAAATTGTGTAGTGCTTTTCCCTGGACACTTACGACTGTCTATCAATCTGTGTATTTACTTATACATATATGTATACATATATATACACACTTACATTATATATATACATATTTATACATGTATATATAATGATTTTATATATGTGTATGTATATATGTATAAATATATAGGTAGGCAGATAGATAGGTAAATGGAAGACTGCAGTATCTGCAAAACACAAAACTGAGAAAAATGGTGTCAGAGATTTTTTATTGCACCTTACTACAGATTTTGCAGATACTGCAAATGGGACCCCCTAAATACTCGTGGAAAGCAGTGAAGATTCATTAAGGAACTGCAGTAACTTGAGTAGTAGTGTTTCATGAGCCCAACAGGTGGCATATCTCACTTTCGAAAATTTTGCAGATACTGAAGTGTTCCATTTTAGGGCAGGAAGTCGTAGGCGCCCAGGGAAAAGTACTATGCAATTTGAAGTTTATTATAAGGCCAGAGTTTCACATACATCGTCGCAGTTTCGAAGCTTAAAAATGTAAACAGCGAGTTTATTATAGAATAATTACTCTTAAAATACACCACTAAAATAATAACACATTTGAAGTAATAAAACACCTTGACACTTCAAAAATTACCTACTTAGACCATAGTGAAAATAAAACTATTGAAACGAGAGGAAAAAAAAGAAAATTAAAGGAAAGAAACAGTTTGGTAGATAATGTGTTGGTGTTTAACGATGGAACTGTTAATTTTATTTCAATAGATTCTTTTTGTTTTTCCCTTATTATTCGAAAGTCTTTATTATCTATATGTTTTGCATATTAACAGTTCCATCGTTAAACACCCAAACATCTGCTCAACTGTTATGTGTATTGCCTGATGGTCCAATATTCTCCAGCTGAGTAGTTTTCGCATAGTTAATGGTGATCGAGAAGAGTAGCTAATAATTATATCAGCTGAATATTATCCAATTCTGTTCACCCGTAAAGTTAGGCGTCTTTCTAAGAGCACACTAAGAAGAATATGTTTATTAGTTGCGAATATGAGGAGAGTCCTAGGTGGCGTTTAATCGTTATGCAAGCATTTTTTCCTTGTTTAATTGTTGTTATCAGTTTATTCTTGAGGAGCAAAGTAAGCGAGGATAAGATCATAATTCCTTGTTTTTCAATGCCGTACTCAAGTAGGAACTTTCATTTCGTATGTCAGCGGCTTGCCTTGTATTAACATGGTCATATTCTCTTCTCTTTTCATTTTGAGGAGGCCTTAGATAGTGAAGATAGCAACACCCTTCTCAGTTGCAGAAGGAAAGGCTGCTTTGAGTAGCTTTGATGTAATTGCTTTCATACTTCGTAGCTCCCGTCTCATTTTAGTAGCTGCCACTTTCCTCAGCTATGACAGCAACTGCCACTTCTCACAGTTACTATAGACTTGGCATAAGGGCTAGACTGTCTTTTTTGGACTTTCTCTGCAATGCTTTTGTAGGTTTATTTTACTGTTTTTCAGCGCTCGTATTGCTCATCTCTAGCACCTTTTAGGTGACCTTTAGAATGTAAATTAACCTGAGTAAAGGGCTTACAGTTATCATTATGGATACCTTCGTTTTCTGGGTATATGGTTAATCTCCTGTTATTGGAAATTATTTAATTTAATAATGTTTCTAAGATGTCTTCGTTATGATGATAACAATTTAGACAGCGAAATTTTGAAAAGGTGTGTGTGTGTGTGTGTGTGTGTGAGAGAGAGAGAGAGAGAGAGAGAAGCATTCTATATTGGCTTCCAGAACCCCTCCTTAAGAAAAACATTTCAAGGCCAAGGAAGACCAAGCTTCGCTAATGTTATTTGGTAACACTGATGATGCCCTCAGGATATATGCGAAAGAGGAATGTGTAACTATGGACGGGTAACAGGGTATGAAGTAATCCCTTCTTTTGGCTGAAGGTCAGATCGATGCGTCATCGTTGTTTTTGCATTCAAGGTTACTCACGCATGCACACACGCAAGCGCATACGGCTGGACTGAAGAATTTGATATTCACATTTTTAGATTTATTGCTGTGTCGATGGTACTTATCATTCACTCTTCGTCTGCTCAAGCCTGTGTCGTTATTTATCTTGTCCATTTTCAAAATGAAAGACTGTTTACTCTTACCTATTTTTCCTATTCTTGACCGGCACATTCCTTTGTCAAAGAGGCATCCCTTTCTATCAGTCATGTCTGGCGTGTGATTGCATGATTTACATTGCAGTATTCATTGTTAGTTTCTCTTAAATCTGCGGCGGCAGATAGGCACAGGTAAACAAAAAGATATATTTTGTTATCTGGTCTTTGACGTACCTATCTGTACGGGGGCTAGAGACCTGCAAGTCCTAGACGTTCAGGAATTTGCTGCTGCTGTTTGCGATTTGATTTCAGTCTGTTTGCGTGATCCCTTTATTTTTGTTTTATACAAAGTAGTTTTTATAAGTTTCCCCTTTCTTTTGTTTTATTTTCCGCAGTTAAGTGCCTTTGCTTAGAACTGAATTAAGCATTGATGAAGTTTCTTTGTACCTCTCTTATTTTTGTCAGAAACGCACACACACGTTGTACTTGTATATATGTATATATAAATATATATATATATATATATATATATATATATATATATATATATATATATATATATATATATATATATATATATATATATATATATATATATATATATATATATATATATATATATATATATACAGTATATATTGGGAATTGGTTTGGGCAAGTCGATGAATGCAAGTTTTCGCTTTAAATCTGCACGCTTATATTATTATTTTCTTTGGTTCAGTACTCTGTTCACCTCCGTAAGTTGTAGAAGGTAACAGGGTAAAAACTTCAACAGTTATAGCATGTAATAGCAACGTAGTTGGGAAGTGACCGTCTCCTAGAAAAGTTATAAAACAAATTTTACTCTTTGGGTTTAGCTGAGTCATCTTATATGCCCCATATAGGTGCAGAAGCGGCCTAGTGTCCATATAACCAAGTTCTCAAACCTTTGGCTTTATTATACCTACTGTAACATTGGGCTTTTATAGTCTGGGGTTTGGGTTCCCTTGCTTGGGGGTACACCCAGGCCGACTGTGTTTTTTTTTTTTTTTTTTAACTTTTATCATTCTTTTGTCGGCCAGGTAATTAGAGAGCGAAAGTTATTTTATAGATTCCCCGAAATAAACTTGTTTATTTTCACCGATCTTTTCCTTGTTCTTTGCTTATTTACTTCATTTATCCAATCCATTATGTTGCTCTCGCCAGTTGATAGAGTGCTTGTTGCGTGTGGCGTCCCGACCCACCCCAACATTTTAGCCTTTGTACTTCTAGAATTTTTAGGTTGCTTCACGGGATTTTTACAACTGTTTTTTTTTTTTAGTAAACCTGATTTGGTCTCTTGTTTGCTATGTTTGCGATGTTGATTTCTGTTTCATTAATTTAGATCATATGAAACAAGTTTTACGCATTTTAATCCCCCCGTGATGCTACTGAACTGAACCTGATGCTGTAACTCATGTTAGCACAAAGAAACTTAAGGTACTTTACTCAAATATTCGGGGTCTTGGGACCATTTGTAGACCTCCAGTGGCATGCGTATATATATATATATATATATATATATATATATATATATATATATATATATATATATATATATATATATATATATATATATATATATATATATATATATATATATATATATATATATATATATATACACACATATACATACATATATATTTGTGTGTGTGTACATATAGGCCATATATATATATGTATATATATATATATATATATATATATATATATATATATATATATATATATATATATATATATATATATATTTGTATATAGAATATTGTATATTAAGCAGGTTAAGTTTAGGAACGTTAGGCCTAATCAGTCATTGAATATGTGACTACTAAAAAAAAGCGAAATGTATGTGACACAAACCCCCTGATCATCCAGGGGCCAGGTTGTGTGGCTAACAACCTCACCCCAAAAAAGCTAGATGACAACCAGAAGGGTAACATCTTCGGCACTATATTCCGTTCAGTTAAAAGGCTTATTGTCGAAAATATACAAACATATATTAATTTTTCTTAGGTTTATATTATGTTGTAGACCTTTGCTTTCAACTTATACAGTTATAACAAAACTCTCTCACTCTCTCTCTCTCTCTCTCTCTCTCTCTCTGAACGAAAGTTGCTTATGAATAAAAGTAATATGGTTGTACAAGGCTGAATAGTTTTAGTCGTTCATCCTTAGAAGTATCGAGTCCATCCAACATATTTTAGTGTGTATTCTGTATAAATGATGCATTAATTTGATAATGATGTATTCGTACCGAGAGTATAACATTGTTGATTATGAGAGAGAGAGAGAGAGAGAGAGAGAAGAGAGAGAGAGAGAGAGAGAGAGGCCACTCATACGCAATGAAGCCTGTTACGTAATCCCTTCGTAAATTTTGTGAGTTTTTTTTTTTTTTTTTGTGGGAAACGAGCGTGGCCAAAATATGTAGTTATCTTGAACAAATACAGACAATAAGAACAAAATTAAATACAAAATAGTTGAAATAAGATTGCGCAGAGGCGAACAACAAAAACTTTCGCGTTGACCTTAAATCGTACGGTTCATTTCATTCCGTCTATTTCAAATTCCGACTATTTCAAACTCCGACTTTATCTTTCAGAATCACGTTAATGGTTACGTTAAGACGTTGATGAAACTCAAAGGGCCTCATCCACCTTTTCTCTCAGGTGGAAACAATCGGCATCGGCGGTTATTTATGGGCGTTGTTATCCAATGTTGGGTTTAGGCTTAAAAAGGCTGACCTTTTTTGTGTATTTGAGAATGGTCCCTTTGTTCCTCGTTGCTATGCGGACGCCAGTCTCTCTCTCTCTCTCTCTCTCTCTCTCTCTCTCTCTCTCTCTCTCTCTCTCTCTCAAATACGCATTAAAGTAACTAGCAGTGAGAAAGTGGTTGTGATGCCCTGCGGGCTTATGAAAAACAACAACAGCATCACTG
Source organism: Macrobrachium rosenbergii (assembly GCF_040412425.1). Classification (NCBI taxonomy): domain Eukaryota; kingdom Metazoa; phylum Arthropoda; class Malacostraca; order Decapoda; family Palaemonidae; genus Macrobrachium; species Macrobrachium rosenbergii. The sequence goes on from NC_089790.1 coordinate 26,241,692, forward strand.
AAACATGGATGGGATTGACTTGTGCTCTCACCATCTTCTCGCTTTATTAACCCTGAAAATAAGATTCACCATTCCTTTTCGGCACTTAATTCTCAGTTGCTGCTGGAATCTCTCTCTCACTATAACTAGAAAGGACCAGCAGAGATGCCAGCTTCCGGTAAAGGCGTAAATATCATTACCCATTTACGCTTTGGCATTTATGTTGTCATTTGCGAATGCTGTGGGGCCATTAACATAGCTACCAAATACTCAGCATTGTTTACGCTTCTTTTCAGTCTTCTTTAAAAACGCCCCGATGACTTTATAGATCATTGGTCAGTTGTACACCAAGATGTAATTAAACATAACGTGGTATGTGACTAGTCTTGAAAAGCTCGTAAAAATCCGCAGACTGGTTTTGGTAATCTTGTTAACAGACAAGCGGACTAACTGAAACAGAAACATAACATCCGTGTTGGAAGTAATATACCAATAATCGATGTCGCTTTGCGTATTTGACAAGGTGAATGACACTGATATTAAGCCTCTGGTCGTCAGCGCTGTTAAACAGATAATCGAGTGATCCAGCATACAAGTTTTCATTCAGTTTGAATCTAGAATGACTCATGCATGAGTTCCTAATGTCTGATTTTAATACGTGCCAGCCCTTACTCAGTACACCAGTGTACTAGTACATGTATATATATATATATATATATATATATATATATATATATATATATATATATATATATATATATATATATATGTGTGTGTGTGTGTGTGTGTGTGTGTGTGTGTGTGTGTTTGTCTGTGTTACTGACGATAAATTGTTGGTACGTGGGACGCCAATGTGACAAAGGGCCACTATGAAAAGGTGAAACAAAGTTTACCAAGTGCTTTCGTTTGTAATACCCTCCCTTACGTATATAAATATATGTTTTTATGGTCTTCGAGTAGTCATTAGGCTCATCGCCCAACAACGAATGGTATCTTGTAGCCCAGTCAGAAAACAAGTTTTCTATAATTCGAAACGCCTCTGAATCCTGTAGCTTTAGTTGTTATTTCATCTACGCAATTTTTGTTGTTGTCTCATATGCAGTTGCTTATTTTAATATCAGTTTACTCTTGCATTTAACAGTGATAATTTAATTAGAAGTAATAGATAGTTTTAGTTCCAACAGCTTGAACAGAAAGTTCCTGGATAAGGCACCCATATTTTCTCTACTGAATCTGACACCTCTTGGTGTCCGCGGTTCGAGGCTGATTCAGTGACCATAATTTTTTCTAATTATTTGTCACACCTGGCGATTTAATAATGAAGTAAACACTACAACGAGAGAACAATTTCACTGAAATCGAAGTTGTTTGATGTCAGTAACAGCTAACTCGAAGGGTAGCTAAGATGAACTCTTAGAGAGCGTGTTTTTAGGGTGGAGAAACAGATGCCGCTCTCTCCACGGCGTTTGGTGCGTCCCAGTTATAGTAGAAGCTATGTTCCTCGACAGTCACAAAAACACAACTTTCTTTTAGTCGTCAGCTACTACAGCCTTCGGGTATATGTAAAAATGGATATGATTTTACATGTGTACTTGACTGCTGCGTGAATTTCCATTGAAGTGAAGACTACCTCGTTACCTAGCGACAAATATATATCAGGTTAAGTTTGTTTCAGAAGATCTAAAACATGTTTAATGGGCCGGTGCACGGATGTCATTCTCTTGGTATATACTTTATGAGAGAATCCGTTGACTATATCATGTACTGTTTTTTTTAATCCTTCATAAAGTGTACACCATGTACTGTTTTTTTTTAACCCTTTATACAGATATTTGAAATTGATTACAGTGCTATTTTGAGAAAGTGAACGAAAGCACATACAAATTTCCAATTTACCATCTGAAGAGTATCACAGTCTAAATTAATTTGAAAGATTCGGTGAAATAAGTTATTCCCACAGCGTTTGAGTGATTTGCTTAAATAACTCATCATTTTGGCCTGTTACGTAAAACAGTCATTGCCCTCTCCCCATCCAACTCATTATGGCATGCTCGGAATTACTTACTGCAAAGCTTTAAGCTTTCTTCTACATAATCGCACTGTTTTCAATTTTTCCATTCACTCACTACTTCGGTGAGTTTTGTATCTTTTTTGGAATATTTAATCTTAAGCAAAACACACTAAAATACCGGTACTTGGAATCTGGACTCAAGAGATCCCAGCTCTGTGTCCTTCTCCCATCCGTAAATGGTAATGATTGGTACTACTAGAGTGGATCTTTGGCGTTTTAACATGAAATTTTGACGCGGTTCGTCTTAGGAATATGTGGCTACTTCATTGTGATTCGCGTTATCGTCTAAGGTTCGTTCATCGAGTATGTTATTCCTTGATGTAACGTGTAAAAAGGTATGATCGTAATTAACTTGCAAATGAACTCTGTTCACAGTGTAACTTCTCAAAGCCTTCCAAAGGAAAACTTCTGTCGTTCCCTGATTTCCCAGTGCTTAGTTCAGTATAATTATGAAAGTCAATAAGTGCGTATCTTAGTGCTTGATTCACATAATATGTTAGTCTAGTGCAGTTAATAGGTGCCTTTAAGAGCAGCAAAATAAAATTTGTAACAGATAAACAGGCATGAAGCACGTTGAAATTCTCTGCTTGTATTGGTTCTTGGAAGAAATGTTTATGACTCACATCATTCCTATTGTGATGTGTCAGAAACTGTGCAAAGGTTTCCGTGGTTGATGTGTGCTAAGATGTAATCAGAGCACAGTGGGGTCAGCGGAATACCAGCAGGTTTTATTGTTTCTCCAATGGTATTGACTAAGACTATGCCAATCCAAATGGTGTTTCTGTATTGAGGGTTATTAAGAACTTCAGCAATAATTCGATCACCAGCTGCATCTTTGAGACTGATTTCAGATCAACTCATAAGCACAGTCCTGTATCTGGCAAATGCGGAAATCTGTTATCTCTTAAAGTTTTCGGCTTTGTAAGAAAACTTTCATAATCCTCAAGAAAAAAATCCGCTTCTAGGACTATTGTTTGCTTTCTTCTTCAGTGATTCTAATAATTGTAAAGCTGGTCTGTCATGCGACTGGTTTCTTCATATCTTGACAATATATTTTTGAATATGAAATGAGTACTTTTATTCCTGCATTGTTGCAATAGCAAATTTATTTACTTATTCTTTACTGGATCCTTGCTATTGCTAAATTATGAAAATCTTAATTACATTCATTAGCATGTACTCGTGGATATATACTCCTAAATACCATTGATGAATGTGCTTTAGAACCAGTAGTGTGTTGGTATGCTTGATGAACGAATAGTCTGTGCACACATATATATGTATGTGTATATGTGTGTATATGTGTATATATATATATATATATATATATATGTGTGTGTGTGTGTGTGTGTGTGTGTGTGTGTGTGTGTGTGTATACAGCGGGAGAAAATCTGTAGGTTTATTGAGATATAGGTTTGGGACTAATTTATCCTGCTAATGTGATTTAGAATGAAAGTTGTAGTATAAAACCATCAGATACTTCGTATGCCCAGAAAACTGTAAATATATCCTTAAGTTTACCTTCATATCACTTAGCCTTATCGTCGTATCATTCGCATGAGAAATGTGATTTAATATTTTTTTAATACGCTTTTAAACCTTAGCTGTGCGTATACCCTAGTTCATAAGAAACACTAGACAAGGTTCAACAGAGGCAAGTATTGTTCTTTCGTTTTTAAATTGGAAGCGTTTTCTTGCATTTAGAAATGTTACCCTTATATTGCCATCTAAGAGACCTGATGTGAGGATTATGATGATAATGATGCTAACGTCGTTGACCTAAATTTTGAACCATTCCGTTGTTCCGGGTTGTAGGGATCTAGACTGGTTTTCCATTTACGTAACAGTACAGGTTTCTCTTCAACAAGCTTTCATAGTGATATAACGGGGCTGGCATAGAACTTGTTGCTCGCTTTGTAAAATGATGTCTGGCGTATGGTTACAGGTTTCGAAACAGTAGTAGAAGCTGTAGCTGACATCCTACTGAACAGAAACAGATTGAAATTGATGAAGGTTTAAGTGACAGTCGTTACAAATTGAGAAATGGATGCGGCTAAATAGAAAATTTTCCTGTGGGAAAAACGCGTCCTGCCATTTCCAGTTAGTTGGCAATTCAGATTTAAGATGATCAAGAGTTTTGCGGAATAAAAATTGGTGTTTGGAGAAAGAGAATAAATATATCCCTCAGATTCACTTTCACCGTACGTTCGAGTTGCTTTCTTTTTTCATTTGTCTCAGTCTGTGTCATTCATTCTCTTCGAAAGAAACATTCCTATTTTTTATAAGCTTTAGTTTCCAGTTGTAAAAGCGATGAAAAAAATAATGGTCATAGTTCAGCTAAATATTTGCACTTTCAACACGAAAAGGGACGCTTTGAGCGTTAAGTATGCCGTAACCGGTAATTTTTGTACACCATCGAGGCAGTGTCTAACACTGCATCTTTAATGTAACATTTTAACCGAAGAGCCAGAAATAACCTGAAAGTTGATTGCGTCATGCATCTTAGGTGGTTGTTTGTGATACTTCAGTTGTTGTATTTGGTTGTTGTTGCTTTCATAGCTCTCGTGTTCAAAGGAAGGGCAGTGCTTGGTAAAGGTCACCTTTCACATTCCCCCCACTTTTTTTTTTTTTTTGCATTATCCCTTTTATGTTCGAGTGCTTGGGCTGTTGTCCGTGGTCGCTTATCCTACTTGAAGTGGCCTTTACACACACACACACACACACACTCCTTTTTACTCTGGGGTTAAGTATGGTTCGGATGTAACCTCTCCGGCTTACAGAAAGAATTTTTTGGATCACGTTGAAAGCTATATACTTCCCCACGGCTGTTTGAGGGGCTTATGTGCCTACGGGGTCTGTCATTTCAGGGTGATCACTCCTTCAAATACTAACCAAATCCTTCAGCAAATATTTTTTGCAAGCATTGCTATCCCCATGCCTTCTCCACATTTGTTGCCATTCGCCACAGTAGGCTATATCCCTGGCCACGATACGTTACTATTATGAAAAAGAGGCGCAGTGAATTTTAAATTGATGTCCTTAAATCAGTCTTCCTCACTCCGGAGTCACCAACCCCTCAGACAAATACTTGCCTGTCATAAAATCAGATGAAAGAGGAAGAGTGTCCCTTCTGCAATTGATGTAGGATATACAGATCTAAGAGCCATGTTTATTGCCTCTTGTGAGGCTAGGCCCCATCCCATTTTTTCCCATGTTCTTACTCCCTTCTCTGTTTTGTTCTTAAAGATATTATGTCTGTAAGTGTGGTTGTTTTCTACCGCAGATTTTAATATACATATTCATATGTCCGGTTGCCTGACTGTTAGTATGGTGAACTCCTTTATCAGGACACAAAAAAATGTTGAAGCTGTTGAGGTGAGCTATGGATAGCTTATGTGTCGTAAAAAAAATTGAAAGAGTAAGAAGTGTTGAGATATATTAATGTGTTTAACGTAGGTGGAAAAGTGGCTCAGAGAATTTTTAGATGGTTCGGTCATGTGGGAGGATTGGACAATGACAAATTGATGAAATGAGTGCATTATTGACAAGTGGTAAGGAGGAGAGGGTGACCTAGAGAAGACTGCAAAGACGGACAGAAAAAGGTATTGGTAAGGAGGGGGCCTTAGATCCCGTATGAAGAACAAGTGCAAAACGGATGATGGCGCAGTGTATGGCTTTTTGATGCGCTGTTGTGAGCCTTCCGTGTAAGTGTATAAAGGGGCATGCATATGTTTCGGCACAGTGGGCGTATTTACGATTCAGCAGTCAAGTATAAATGTCGAAGTGACCGGTGTTTATTTTCCTGATGCATTGGTAAAGATATAAAGTCAAAGAACTGGGGGTAAAAGGATTTGTGAAGTGCTGTAAAAGGACAGAGCACAGATGCCCAATTTGTTATACGGAGAAGTGGAAAACAGATTTGCTAAAAAATATTATTCCAACCTAGTGGGGACAAGGAATTTATGGATTAACTGAGTAGCAGAAATGTTATTATAATAAAACCCTTAATAATTTCGTAGTTATAAGGGGAACAAGTCAGTAACGTAGTTTATTAGGAGAGTCGCGGGGTTTGATTTTTGTATCATTGGCGATCTTCTCACCTTGTAGAACTCTTTTTGTGGAAAAGTGAATGGTAATGATAACATACTGATGTTTTATTTTAATGATGATTATCAATGTGAATAACTCACATAGTAACGATACGAGAAAATTACAAAATGGGACCCATGAAATCACAAAAGGTTGTAGGTAATGCGGTAGACGTTAATAATTATCTGTAAATCTCCTCACTAGTGGAAAAAGACAAGGTCAAAGGCCTCAAAAAGAAGGAACGAGCAGAAAATGAAAAGAGCAAATGTTTCGCATATTTGTTATACGAAGAAGCCTTTATTTGTTCAAACATTGCTTCACTGGGCAGTTAAGTTATCTCAGAGAGAATGCAAAACTTTGCAGACGGAATTTATCGAACAAAGGGCGCTGCAGGTAAAATTTATCAAATAAATAGCTGGGGCCATGTTATTACCCTTGTACGTATTTTCTTTTCTATCTGTTTTCTTTTCTGTATGTAAGAAAGAGAGACTAGATTGCCGGACACCCATTCTCATCCTGTGGGAGCCGTGGCATCAGTAAACGAAACGCTCCATGCTAGAGGTTATCACGAAGGTGCGTGAGTAGCTGATGAAGCCGGCTACTATAACGAGAACCTTGGGGGTACTGGGAGCAAGGGGCTAAGATGGGGTGATGGAAGAGAATTTTCGGAGCTGTGTGGGAGGAAGGGTAGAAGGATGGTGTTCGTGGACTTGGCGATGAGGAGAAAATAGAGCATTTGGAAACTGGCGTGAAACTTCCTGATACTTACTGGTTTTGAGGTTACAAGGTTTGGGCAAAACAAAAACTAGGTTCAGGTTACAAGTGATCGGCTTCATACTAACTGTTGAGCAGTTTTTTTGTTTCTGTCTGGAGAGAGAGAGAGAGAGAGAGAGTCGATCTTACCGGCTTGAATGGTGGTGAATCGTACAGGAGATGGCTTGTTGACTTTCTGGGGGTTTAGGGAGGGCTAGCTGAAGAGAGGGCAAGGGGGGTTTTCTCTGAGGGAGAAGTGGTCGGCAGGTTTGAAGGTCAGGGTTACTCTCCGCTGTTGCCAGGCAGGATGGGGCTTCAGACCCTCGCCGTCACCGGCAAAACGAACCCGCAGGCACTCTGGGTGGAGGCTCGGTGGTGGCGGCTCATTAGGGGGCGGAGGAATCTCCGGGAGGAGAGGTGGTGGAAGAGTTTTGGGGGAGGGAAGGAGGAGGTAGCCCACGGGCCAGGAAGAAAATGAAGAGGAATGGAGTGAGCTGCTCGGGTAGGAGGCGCATGAAGTTGTAGGTTGGTTACTGGAGGTAAGACGCAATAGAAAGGATTAGGACAAGA
>NC_089790.1:26256653-26526653 GCF_040412425.1 Macrobrachium rosenbergii
CTCTCTCTCTCTCTCTCTCTCTCTCTCTCTCTCTCTCTCTCTCTCTCTCTTACGAAAGTTACGAACCCCTATCTCTCCCTTTGTTCCCTTCTTTAGGTTAGGCCTATCGTCGTTGCTACCTGGATCTCCAAGGACACATTCTCTTTTTTCCACTCTTTTGATTAAATGACCAACGTCACGGATGCCCTCTTATGGGTTTATCTCTTCTGAGTTTTTTTCAATTTATTTGTGAGCTTATGAAAACTGGTTGGATTTTGGATGATTTTTAATTGGCTCTTAAATCTCTTCACTGCCTTGTTATTTCGTCTCGTCACCAAGGATAATTTTCATGTGACTGACAGACGCAGCATATTTGTGGATGCGGTGCACAACCTTTCTTATCTCGAAAGCTGATTGCTTAGAAACGTAGTCATATGTTAATCACGGTGAAGGGCATCTCTCTCTCTCTCTCTCTCTCTCTCTCTCTCTCTCTCTCTCTCTCTCTCTCTCTCTCTCCCCTCCCTTTGTATAAGTATATGTGTCTGTACGTTTGTATAGGTAGAAGAATGCCACAGAAAGCGAAGTCGATGAAGGAGCTAGTAGACCACCACTTAGGTAGACAATTCCACTGAAATTAGTTTCGAAGCTAGTTTTCCTTGTCTCTGTTTTTGGCGTAAATGTGAAAGCTGTAATGAAAAATCTCATAAACAAAAGGGTGTAGTTGTAATAGGTAATCCATTGGGTCCAACATTAGCTTATGACTTTCGTGTATATCATTAGATTGAATGGTTAAATAAATATCTTCTGCCTTTCAAACATGAAGTCGACGACACCTTTTTGGTTTTTAGATATCCTAGATACATTTCTTTTACCTTTAGAGTATTTAAGCTAACTCTAAACACAAAATCGTATTTACGACCGAAACAAAGACAAATGAAAAATTGGTGGTTCTAGATTCTTGTGAATCGTAACGATGGTGAATTTCAAATAGCTTTACAGAAAGGCAGCTTTCACAGGACTGTCAACCAAATTTTCGTTTTTTATACCCAAAGATTTTGAAAACCTTAGTGACTTAAGGGTTTTGTATTTGACTCGACTATTTTAATTTACATTTAGATTCGTATCTAATAATTTGTTTCGGAATGGATTCAACACTATAGTTCGCTTACATTCATTGATAAATAACTTCAAGAACTACTATTTCCAAATCCTCGAAAAGTGACAGTAATCAGAGCTCGTTGCCTCACATGGATAAAAGCGTTTTCCTTGAGGAACATTGTCAAAATCAATACGGCAGCTTCATCCTAAAGTCAGTCACAAATTTCTATGCAAGTCGAAAATACAATGCGAAAGTTTTTCATGTTCAAAGACAACCTACTCAAAAGTTAGTCATTTGTGTTCTGTAAGTTTGCTTGTAGAAGCTGTAATACATCGCATAATAGAAATTCAAAACGCCAGTGTTGGGTCCATGCCTTTGATCACAGGCCGATCAATAAACAAAACAGGTCACTTAACAAACAAACATTTATTGCCATTCGTAGACATTCCTGTTGACAAGACTATTCGACAGGAATATAGCTTGAGTGTTGACTTTTTTTCCCCATATTAGCTATTCGGTCTAGGGACATGGAACCCACCATAATTGTGATGTTATTTACCATTAGAGAAAAACCATCACTCTGTAACAAAGAGCGATTAGACGAGTTGCTTTGCTTTTAATTCTGTATCAGTTTTTATAATAACTAACTTTTTATTGCCTTTTATTACATTTTATTCTTCTTTTGACTGGCTTTTACAGATTAAACAGCATTGATCAGTTTTAATTCTTAGTTTTCATTTCTCTAATTTTATTGGTATCGTAGAATGTATGTCAGTTTTTCTTAAGAATTCTAAGTGATTTTAAAATAGCTTGATGATGGGTTTCGTTACTGACTCGAAACTAGTTGCAGTGAAAAATGTTTACCATATAAGTGACAAAAATTTCACACTTACTATATAGTATATATATATATATATATATATATATATATATATATATATATATATATATATATATATATATATATATATATAATATATGTATAATGATTTTTTGTCACTAATACATGTGACTCCATTTATGTACGAACACTAAGCCACAAGTATCGTCTAGCGTCAGATTCATTATAACTTGGTAGTAACTTACACGCGGGGAGACATAACTGACAAGTGCTTCATCCCCAAGCAGGATTCAAAGACCTCTGAGCCTAGTCCATAGTAAATTCTGTATGCTATGGAGACATTTCCTTTAAGTTACAAAACATTTTACTTTGTCGTTTTTGAAACTAGGAAGAATTTCTATGTCGCAGCATCAGAAGTACAGAGGATATTTTCATTTTACTGAAACACGGAAAGAAAACTTGCTAGCATCAAACTACTTATTTCTTTACTAACGTGTAGTAAGAACATGGATAATTCATTACCTATTTTGTGTGGCTTTAGAAACAAGGTCTCCTAAGGAGAGGGGAACTTAGCAAAAGTCCTAATTTATTTAGGATTTGTTCCTATGAACCACAATAAGGTATGATTTTTTGCCATATGAGGCAAATCACAGTGCGCTTGACAAAATTCGTTTTAAGATGTGAAACGTTTCGGGAACAAGAAGGATTATTTTGATCATTAATGTTTGTCAGGTTGAGGGAGTAATGAAGGGAATCATACTCGTAATTTCAATGTTTTCGTGTAATATCTTTGGCACTAGTTTAATCTGAAAGGACTGTGATAACGTATGTAATGAACTTTATTTTTTAATTGTTTTAAGGGTGATAAATATAGTTACTTATCAATCAAGGATTGAAAGGGACGGATTGATGGCTAGTTAGGCTTTCAAGGAAAGTTAGCAGTTTCCCAATATTGCTTTCTGAACGTCATTCACAAATATTCAAACGCATTTCTAGATGGGTGGATAAAGAATGCTTGGGTAAAAGATATTTGATCACACTGATATCGAATTACGATAACTTGAAATGCTGTATTGACCCTTTTAAGTAGTATTAAGTCAGTCTATCATCTACAACATTGCGCTGTTACGACCAGATGCTGAGAACCGACAACATTGATATGAAAAGCGAAACCTTCACTTCTGAATATGCCCTCTCTCTCTCTCTCTCTCTCTCTCTCTCTCTCTCTCTCTCTCTCTCTCTCTCTCTCTCTCTCTCTCTCTCTCTCTTGTGGTTACAGAGTGTCAGCAACATCATAGTATAATGTATCAAGGTTGGATGGAATTATCTGTAACATCCCGTATATGAATGTATCCCTTTATTATTACAGATAATTATATATGGGGTGATTTGGAAACCCACACAGTATCCCTACATAGCCTATAATACGCTAGACGACTTAAACACGTTCTTAAACATGCGAGAAATTGGCTTTAGGGTTCAGTTACATCAAGGTTCGTTTACTACGGCCTTCTTCAAGGAAGCCGCCGGGGTTCTGTGGAATATAATGATGATGATGATGATGATGATGATTGTGGTGTGGCGTGAGGCAGGAGGCGGCGCTGCCTGAGAACTCACCTTGACCCTTCCAATGCTTGCTACAATCTCGCCTAAAAGCGGTGGAAGGAGGTAGATCAATTTAGCAAGGAGTGGAGGAGAAAGGAAAAAAAATGCCAGGGCCGCGGGGGGCGGGGGAGAGAGAGAGAGAGAGAGAGAGAGAGAGAGAGAGAGAGAGAGAGAGAGAGAGAGAGAGGTAATTTCAGGGAACAGAAGGGACTACCAGAATACGGATACCATCGCCTTTTAAAGGGTCTTCGAAGTAAAACCTATTTCCCGTGATCAGTGGTCGTTGTCGGTGGGAATGTCCTTAGCACCATATGTTTACAAACATACACACGCACAGTGGTCATTATTATCATTAACAAGTAGTCTGGTTGGATGTGGAAGGAGTTGATGGTTTATGGCAGAGGTTTTTTAAAAGTACTGCAAAAAACTCATTACCATAATTCTCCTATTCTGTCTTATTATCAGTTTTCACTGTACTCTAAACTGGAGACGAATGTATTTTTTTCTTTGCTGGAGATGAAATGAAGAAGTGAGATCGGGAAATAATAGAGAGAAAGAGAGAGAGAGAGCGATGGTTATATACATAAATAAACAAGGAACATTTATGAATGTTTGTGTTCCTGCGAGTGTGTTTGTGTGTAAGAGAGAGTGAGAGATAGAGAGAGAGAGAGAGTACTTCCTTTAGCAAAGCAAGGGAGTCTCGTTGTTGCTCGAGCAATCTGATCCTCCCGGTCTTGTGGAATGCTCTTGTTCTCGTGGCTTCGTATGTTCCCAACAACCTGAGAGGGATAAGGACGAGGATTGTCCTCGGGCAAGGTCTGTGGTGAAACGAGTATTAACTGGACGAGGCATGAACCCTTTCAAGAAGCTATCATTACTCTCTCTCTCTCTCTCTCTCTCTCTCTCTCTCTCTCTCTCTCTCTCTCTCTCTCTCTCTCTCCCGATTTTTCCTAAGTTTTGGTCTGCTTAACACGGTAATGATTTTCAGTTTACAGGATGGACAACGCTTTTGCTTTAGAAGAGAATTTTTATTGATGGAGAATTGGACCAGTTTTCCTTTCTCGGTAGACTTTTTCTTTCTTATCTCATTATACATTCAGTATAACTCTGCATCCTGAGAGCGTCTCAGAAAAAAGATAAGTACCTCGCCGAAGTTTTCTTGAGTCAATTGTCGCAAAAGGGGGATGTTGAATATTTTCACAATATTAAGTGTCGTACAGTAACATTTGGTTTGGGGCATCGTGCTTCACTGCAGGCCTATACTCAATCTTGTAACTTTTTAAGAAGAAAATCTTAGTGTTCCATTTAATTTCAAAGTTGTTTCATCAAGCTCTGTATTCCTTTAGGAATTTCGTTCCTTCAAGATTGTAGGAAGTAATTGTAAGCCAAATTTCTTAAAACACCGGAAAAGTTTGGTATTATCTCCGCGTTAATTTTCTTTTAATGGTATGTATGCAGTTACATTATTACTCGATATTTATCCTATTCTTCTTCATCTGTAGTTAATTATGAGATACTGTATACGTTTCCCAACTTTATTCGGCCACTTTGTAAGAAAATTATGTATAATTTACCCAGGAAGCTTGGCCTTTTCCAACTTTTTTTTAGGATGGGTGTCTTTCAAGGCCTGTTGTTTTTACCTGTACTCTTGCTCACCCCTCCGAAACTATACGCATCCCTCACTTTAAAGGTCAACATTGTGCGGTCGATCCCTAATCTCCTCTCTTATCATTTCCACGCCTTGAAATTATTTTTAAAAGTGCCCTCAGTGCCCCTCAAGTGGTGCACTGTGGGGATTACGCAAGGGTTTTTTTTCAGTCCCCCTTCGGCCCCTAGCGACACTTATTTTTAGCCTTTCCCCGCCTCCTTTCTTCATACTTGCTGTCTAAAGTCTCTAACTATGAGGTTTTATCCTAGTTTGGTCTTTAGATCCTTGTTCTTCATCTCCATTTTTTCTGTATCTCTTTATCTTGCTGTCCAACTTCTCCACGTCTTTCTTTTCACTGTCTTGAGAGCAGAATAGCCGAAAGTGCCTCAGTGCTTGGTTGACAACCTAAATTTCACAAAATCTAATCAGCATTTTCATTTTTTCTTAGTAGAGTTCACAACAGGCCTGGACTTAATTCCTGTCCCAAATTAATTTTTTGTTCCTTTTCGGATTTTTTTATTATGATAATAGTATCACTTACTTGTTCTTTTTGTGATTTGCTCTTGTTTTCTGAGTGACATCCCTCAAACTCTTCATCTGCATTATGACTCACACCTTGATCATTCAAACCTTCACATACATTTTCAAGTCTCATATCATTTTTCTGATGATTATTCTCCTTCTTGGTTCATTATGTTTGAGTCTGAATAATATTTTGGACTGGGGCAGGCGAAGATCGTTATGATGAGTACTTAGAGAGAAATTTATATTCGAAATTTCATTTGATACGATTGGTAGTATATAGACCCATTTTTGTTATTATATAGCTTTATCTTTGACTGAAAGGAAATATAAAATTATGCTTCTGAAGAGACATCTTTCCTCGTATAATAGCGTTCCCAGAATTACGCATGGCCCTATAGACCTTGTATAGAGAACTCATTTCATTTGTGAGTTGATTGGACGGTTTTCACCCGAATTGTCAACCATTTATTGATTAAAACCACGGCTCATTTCAGCTGCTTTCTAATATTACAAGTCTCTTCGGTAAAGTATTACTTGTGCATTGGTCTGGAAGACGGCTGAAGCAATATAGGTTGTACAATCTTGTATCTTGAAAAGTAAACTTAACTAACTGCACACGGGACGTAAATTACGAAATAAACACTGCTTAGGGTGTCATAATAAATCGCTACTTCCATCGTGCAGAGCAGTTAAAAGTATCCCTGTTTCGAGTAAATGTAAAGTAATACAGTAACAATTTCTTTATATTATCATGCAAAAGATATGTAAATACATTACAACAACAAAAACCTACACCTTACCGTATTATTTACGTTTTATACAATAAACGATTACGCTAATAAATGCTACCTTCTGTATATAACCTGACAGTGCTATTTGCTCTCACATCGCTCAGTTAACTAACACTTGTATTGATTCATCCTTGTGTTCTGAAATATATATACCAAATAACCAAGCCACTTACATTAAAGAAATGCGCAGAAATTGCGGTTCATTATTCGCAAGTACCAAAGAATGTTAAAATTGTCTCTTGAAAGGACTTCAAAACGAAATAAAGAGACTAATGCACTTCAGTTGCTATGCCTGCTTGTTGTCGAGACGATTGGTTGCCTGAGGGTGAGGAAATACTTTAGTTTTATTTTCTTTTTCAGTAGCAGGAAATACACACGGAGCTTGTAAGCCTCGTTTGGATTTGTTTTTTGACTCAGCATTTGTTGCTGAAGCATGCCTGCTTCTTTTGTAATTGTAGTTGCTTGTTAGTCAGGTTTTGACTGTCCATTGTTTTATGATTCATCTTTATTATTGGTCTTTGGCAAATGTGCTATCGAATGGTAATGGCCGTCATCGTCATGAATGTCGTCATTATTATTATGGCTTATTATTGTTTTGTTGCTTATATATATGCAGTATATATATATATATATATATATATATATATATATATATATATATATATATATATATATATATATATATATATATATATATATGTACACGTACAAGTATATATATGCACACATTTATAAATATGTGTATAAACATCATTACAGCCCAGATGTAATTGTACTCCGTTCATAATTACTTTGTAAACAAAAGTTTTTCTTAAAAAGTTGACGTAATCACGCTACATTTAATATGAATCTTAAACGTATGCTTTCAGATATTTAGTAATGTTTATATTCAGTTCAGGTTCACTTAGGTTGGAATTTAATGTATGACTGCAAAAAAAGTCAAACAGTCTGCAGGCTGAATAACATTTGGAAGTTAAAGAGACTGAACTTCTAAATGAAAGATTATACATAAGTTTAGTAGTCTTTATTGTAATACAAACATGGATCCTGGTTTGACATTGAGAATTTATCTTATTAGGTTTTGTTGATGTAAGAGTAGAGCTATATATAAGGAATATTAGAGGTCAGATGGCAGGATAAAGTTAGAAATGATACTGTAAGGGAAATTATGAAAGTTCTTTACGTGAATGAGATACTGATGAAAGGGAGATGTGGGCGTTTTGGACTTATCTTTCCAACAACCCCAGGGAAAATAGTGCACAATAGTGTCAGCTCGGCTGCTGTGGACACTAGAAGAGTTTGAAGGAGCAGAATCGGGTTTTGTATATAAGTATGGGGAAAACATGAGTGGTAGAATTTCATAGAGGCCCTTTGGGTCACTTTGTGTTGGAGGCGATGATGATGACTTGTTTGTACTCATATACAGTATATGTTGAAGCTGCTTTGTGACTCACTGGCTGAGGGATACGTAAGGCACCTCTCTTTCTTAGACTGTCAGTGCCAGGTCTTAAACTACCACTCTCTCTGCAGGAAGCCACTAGCAAAGATGTGCTCTCCTTGATTAGAGGGGGTTAAGGACAACAAAAACAAAGAGGCCGTCTGGAAGCAGTGGACATTTACCATTTTGCTGTATCAGAGATACATTAAGATAATGAATTCACTTATCTGTGACCTGCCATGACATATTAGGTTGCAGCAGACTTTGGGTATGCCTCAACTGAGGAATTGAAAAGTCCTCCATGCCAGAAAGTCATAGGGCAGAGTGAAACGTGTTTTGGAGAAGCTAAACTTTACACGCCCATACAGATTCTTATTACTTGTACATTCCCTATCAAGTGCTCACACACACACAAACTACCAACCAACATGAGGGCGAATCACTGGTCTGCGTTGGGTTAAGTAAAATTGACTTCTGCTCGTAGGAGAAAGGAAACTGCGATAAAAAAAAAAGGAAAATTTAAGAGCTGTGTCCATAATACTAATGTCAAAAATTGAGTCACTTCCTGTCATCACAAAACTGTAAAATAATTACTGCCTGGAAATTAGTTAATTTATTATTATTATTATTATTATTATTATTATTATTATTATTATTATTATTATTATTATTATTATTATTGTTGTTGTTGTTGTTGGTGTTGTTGTTGTTGTTGTTGTTTGAAGCATTGGCTTGTAATAAATCACTGGAAACTTCTTTGACACTGCATAGCCTAGCCACTAGCTGCAACTTTGTTACATTAATTGTTTAAAGCAACTAATTATTGTGAAGTGATATGCTGTATTGGAGTCTGTCGATCGATTGTAAATTGGTTTTTCTGTTTATCTTTTTTTGAAGAAATAACTATGATTGATATTGTCACTGCATTATTGAAGAACTCTGTTCATCGTCGTCTGAAGTTTTGCTTGTAGGAGCAAGATCAGTTACATCCCATTAATGCCTTTTTAAAAATTCTCTGCAGCAGTAATTAGGATTTAATTAGGATTTTGCATGGATTTGCACTTGCGTGTATAAAATACTTTATGAAATATTAACAAATTGACTGGATGAGGCAAGTAACTGGCAAGGGATAGAGAACACCAAAGCAAATTTTCTTAGTTGAGGAGAATAACTCCTCTGAATTTAATTGTCTAAAGATTGTTTAGTAATTATTTTTCCGTGCAGTTCAGTCCATGAAAGTTCTTTATTTAAGCTTTGTTTCCCCTTTGCTGGTCACCTTTCTTTTGCATTTATCGTTATGACTGTTTTGACTTTTGCGTGAGATAAACGAAGAATTTTTTGGAGACTGAAACAGCGAGTAAGTAGAATACAGAGAAGTAAAGAAAATTGATGTTGAAGAATGGCATAGAATAATAGAAGCTATTAAAATTCGACGGTGAAGATAGTTTAGAAAAGAAAAATGAGTGAGGATTAAGGGTAAGAAATAAATAAGAGCCAGTTTCATTTAGATCAATAGTGACTCGGGTAAGTGGTATTTTAATTGTATTGCTGAATATAGAGTGCATATTGAAATGACTCAGACAATCATTTGAGACGGCTTTATATTGCTGTCATAATGCAATAAATTTATTATTGTCATAATGAAAGTCCTTGAAAGAGAAAAGCAAAGCGAATTAGGTTATTAAAACTCTTAACGCAAAATTTATTCCTTGATGAATTTGAAAACTACTAGTGAAAAGGAATGGGCTATTTAATTGTTTTGCGTAGAACCCTGGTGCCAAACCAGTCGTGATAGTCATCCCCTAGTATAGGCACAAAAGTGTTTTAAACTTTTTCTCTGCCTTTGCTGTAGCTAGCAATATAAATTGAATCCAGAACACATAAAGATATTTTCTTCCTGAGCGGAATGTTAGCGTTCTTGGATTCTTTCTCTCAATAATATATATATATATATATATATATATATATATATATATATATATATATATATATATATATATATATATATATATACATATATATATATATATGCTGTGTGTGTGTGATAATGCTGTCCAACGTAAATAGGGCAATACATCAATGAAGTAAATATTTTACATCGCTAAATTTAACAGCATTGGTGGTGGGCCCCACACTGTGAATTTTAAGCATGCTCCTGGAAGTAACTGCTAAAGATGCAAGTAGGGCAATTAAAAGCTTGGGAAATATATGGTATTATAGGTGAAATGCTGCAGTATAGCAATCATATAGCAAGTAAAAGGCTTACGATGGTGTGGAAGGCTTGTCTGGGTGAAGGGATGTTATAGAGCAGTGGTTCCCAAACTATCTTACCTGACGCCCCCTTTTTGCTTCCAGTAGACCCGTACGCCCCCACTCCTCTCTTTTTTTTATATGAAATGATTCTTACATTTATTTCTTAGCATTGTACAGGAAAACAGATTTCTGTTTGTATTACATTTTAATAATGAAAGCCACTCAAACAAATAATAGTACATTCCAGTAACTAAAAACGAAACATTTGGTTCAAAGTGAGCGAAAAAAAGTTTGAACATTAGCAAATTGGCAAAATTGAGTTGCAATTTTAAGAATAGATAATTTGAAAACATGGCATATAATATTTGGAAATACTTATGAGACTAAGGCACAATTTCTGGTCAAATTTAGTGAGATGGATGCTGCTGCTTCTTCCTCACAAGATCAGAAATTTGTTCTTTTAATGATTTTATTATTCTATTAAACAAGTAATTTCGAGCAGATGACTTCACGCCCCCCTTGTATCGTCCTCACGCCCCCCTAGTGGGGCGCGCCCCCCAGTTTGGGAACCACTGGTATAGAGGAATCGTATAATTAAGGAATAGCAACAGAGGTGAAGGTAAACATTATTGTACAGGCATAACATTACTAGAAATACTTGGGAGGGTCTTGGTAGGGTTTGGTTTTAAAAATGACACACAACAAAAGGATCGGTAGAAGAGAAGCAAGGTGGGTTTAGACAAGGCAGAGGGATCAAATGTTTGCTATGACAAGCTGGAGGGTATAGGGAAAATATTTTATGTGCTTTACATAGACTTCAAAGGTGTTTCTCACGTTGATTAAAATGCAGGGGTTGTTAGGGATGTATGACGTAGGTGATATATTGAGAGCATTGGGGAGTTACAAGAAGAAGGTGGTGCTTTTGTTGTTATCTACAGATGAGAGAGTCACTAGACTCAAACAGTCTTCATGACTGTTTAGTACTCTCATGATTGTTTCATATTGTTGTGATTCGAATAACGTAAGAAGTCAGAGTGGACAAGAGATGCAGGCGTAAAGTTGTATGGAGCATGGAACATCTGATGTTTTTAGATATGCTAGTTCCTCGCTGGGTGAGCGGGTTCCGTTCTCAGCTACCACTCTGTTGGTCGCGAGTTCGAATCTCCGGCCAACCAGTGAAGAACAAGAGGAATTTGTTTCTGGTGATAGAAATTCATTTCTCGCTATAATGTGGTTCGGATTCCACAATAAGCTGTAGGTCCCGTGGCTAGGTAACCAATTGGTTCTTAGCCACGTAAAAATAAATCTAATCCTTCGGGCCAGCCCTAGGAGAGCTGTTAATCTGCTCAGTGGTCTAGTTAAACTAATATATATACTACTACTACTTTTAGATATGCTGTATTAGTTGATGATAGAGAGAAGTTTCAAAAGCTGTCTGAGAGGAGAAAATAAAATGTGAATGCTATCTATCGTAAGGTGATTAATGTGAATGAGGAAGATGGAAAAATGAATATCAGTATGAAGTGTAGCATAATGAAAGTGGTTGCCTAATAGGTATTTGGTTATAAATGTAATATGTGACATTAGGAACAGTGGAAACAGGAAAGGTATCAGTATTTCTATACATTATTTGGAAAAGAAAATGTTGTCTGGAGAAGCCAAATACTCCACTTCCGTTATGGAAGTAAAGTATAGATACCAAATACAAGTGAAAGAAGAAAAATGCATCATAAAAAAAAAGTATACCTTAGTTTCACCAGACCACTGAGCTGATTAACAGCTCTCGTAGGGCTGGCCCGAAGGATTAGACTTATTTTACGTGGCTAAGAACCAATTGGTTACTTAGCAACGGGACCTACAGCTTATTGTGGAATCCGAACCACATTATAGCGAGAAATTAATTTCTATCACCAGAAATAAATTCCTCTAACTCTTCATCAGCCGGTCGGGGGAATTGAACTCCGGCCCATCGAGTGACAGTCTGAAGCTCAACCGACTCAGCCAACGAAGGGCTTAAAAAAACTGTTGAGATAAACTGTTTCGTAGTGTAGCTGGATTAAGAAAGGTCGAAAGGATTAGAAAACATAGAGGTGTGATGATTATTATCAAAGGTAACATACGTAAGAAAGATAAATTAGTGTGCTTATATATGGTATGGTCACAAGGAGAGAAGGGAGAACGAGAAGAATGAAAAATATGTAAAATTGTGAAGTCTGGGATGAAGTGTGAGAAATGGAGAAGTGGCTAGATGGCGTTCTTGATATGTAGGAACTACTGTACATTATAGGTTTTAGTATCAAGGACGTTGTGAGTGATTTCAAAACATAGGTGAATTCCACTTTGTAAGGGTGAAATGGAAGTTAGTACATTGCTGATGAACCTTTTGTCTAGGTGTGTGAAACGGCTGATGTAATAGAAGGATTGTGTGGAGAGGGTATCCCCTGATGCAACAGGAAGTGTATGGACTCAGTTTTTGTTGTTTTGTGTATCTTGAGAAAGTTAAGTATACCTTAGTTTAACCAGACGACTGAACTGATTAACAGCTCTCCCAGGGCTGGCCCGAAGGATTAGATTTATTTTACGTGGCTAAGAACCAGTTGGTTACCTAGCAACGGGACGTACAAGGGACCCACAGCTTATTGTGGAATCCGAACCACATTATAGCGAGAAATTAATTTCTGTCACCAGAAATAAATTCCTCTTAGTCTTCATTGACCGGTCGGAGATTCGAACTCGCGGCCAGCAGATTGCTAGCTGAGAACGGAACCCACCCGCCCAATGGGGAACTTGTGTATATTGAGAACCACCTGCTGCTAGGGTGAGCATGTTACTGATAATATGAACTTAGACACATTGTACACTTAATTGATATACACATATACATACACATATACACATCTTGCAAAATTTAATTTCGACGTTGATGTTGATCATCCTTTGTTTGCCTGTGACTTTTATTTCTTCCCATACAAGATGCAGATTACCAAGGGAAATGATTGACTGATATTTTTTTATGTCATAATGTCCAAGTCTGTGTGACTTTACAATGGGTAAAGAATAAAAGTTTGTCCTATAATTGTATTGCTATCGTTATTATCCCCGTATAACAATACTCTCAATGCCTTTAGACGATATATAGTGGGATGTTAACACTGACTGTTAGGATTTAGTCGAGATTCCATCAATACTCAACAACGCAGAGATAACTCGTGTATTCAAAATGGTGCAGTAACATTAAGTCATGAATGCCAGACAGTCATTTTTTTTAAGTTAATTGTAATGCATGCGAAAAATACTTTACTGGTTTTTCTACTATTTTATTAAAAATGTTTTATTTACAAAAACATTCATTACCAATTATGCAACGAGGACCGTTTTTCCTTCGTAGGAAGTTGAAGCATTTCATTTGCCAACCAGCTTTCAGCCTCAACCAAACTTCAATAGGGCCCTCTTGTGCCCTTCAGCAATATTGAATATTTAAAATGGTGACAAGTCTTTTGCATTATGTACATGTCAGTAATTCTTAAACAAACATTCTGATTGGTTGAGGTAAGTGGTAAATGATTAAATTGACTGTACTCTTTAGATTCACTTTTCCTTATGAAGCTAATATCAGACAACGCCATGTTTTGCAGAGGAAGATGAATATAACAACTTTCTAGTGATAACGTTGCTTTGGTGACATCATAGTTTCCAAGGTCATTTTAGTGCTACAGGCATCTTTATCCTCATTGTGTTTTCCATTGTTGTTGAGAGCGGAGTGATTTTGCATTTTCTCTTCATTGTTGTTGTTGACAGGAGTTTGTCTTCCGAGTTATATGGTCAGTAGGATGTTTGTACCTTAGGGCAAGTCTCTTGCAAGGAAGTTGAAGTAGCCATGACTTCATCGCATGGTTAAAACAAAGTTTCATTTTAAATCCATTTCGTCCCGAGTAAGAGCAGTTCTTCAGACCTTTTCATTGTCATCATGGCAAGCACTAGAGGATAACCATATGGCTATGGTTCTACAAATTCCTCAGGAAAAGTGGTCATGAGGGCTAGAGGGAGTGTTAATTATTCCCCTCTGAATATGCTAATGAATTATTACAGTGTCATGTGTTCTTTCTGCATGTGATTGTAGTAAGTCTCTTACCCAGTTGCAAAGTTCGATTTGGATGGCAAAAGATTCTAAAGGTTATTTTCTAATAGGGAATATTGGGGGGACGGTCCTCTCCCGATTGTTCTTCTTCTTCGTGTCATTTTTGAGGCTTGTATACTACTGCGTCTCATTGTTGTAGTGGCCTTGGTGTTATTCCCCTATTTCCTCCCATAAGCTCTCCTCTGACTTTAGGTGCGAGAGGTAGTTTTATTTTTGGATGGCTGTTGGTAAATGTCATATTCATGTGGACAAACAGAACTGAACGATGGTTTGTGGTACAAGATAAGAAGGCAAAGCTGGTTGGCAGAGAAATTGGTGGCGTTGTTGTTGTTAGGCTTGTAGTTCAGGGCGTAAGTGAGAATGGGCAGACTCGTGGAAATGTGGTTGGAAAGAGGTTTGATACATGATTTCCAAAGAAGAATGTTTATAGATATACTTGGAAAAGAGGAAATGGTGAGGGAAAAAGTTGGGTAGATTTTTGTACTGAGCACAATGAAGAGCAAGTTGATGTATGTAAAGATGAAGAGGATAATGGCTGATCATTATTTGGTTGAAGCATTAAGACAAGTAATTGGATATGAAAGAAGTTAGAAGAACACATAAGGAGAAATTAAGTAAACTGTGAACTAGGGTTAAAGGTATGGTTGTGGAAGGAATAGATGAGAAGCATGTGAAATCCTAGGGTTGGGTGATAGGGATAGTGGGTAGTGTTGGTTGTGGTGGGGTAGGAAAAGGGATTAAAACAGTAATTGTGTTTGAGCTGCAGCTGCAAAACACATCTGCAAAAGACCTGGCAGTTGCATAATAGCTACACAGTGTAGCTTGATGAGTGAACCCATCAGCACAGTATCAACCCTTTGGCGTAAATGTCTCGATTTCACATATGTTCTTTGAAATTTGTTGATATTCACTTTCTCGGTGAAATTCATTAAAAAAATTTTTTATTGCTGTTTTTCGTCATTTTTTAAAACTTTACTCACCCTCCTTTTGGAGTATAGTTCCATTGAAGACCCAGTATAGCCCTAAAGATAGTCAGCTTAAGGACCAATAAATGGAGTAGACAAGGAAAGTTGGAGGGGAGGTACGAATTGCGTAAGTTTATAAAGCACAGAATAAACATGAGTGGCAGAATATCTCAGAGGCTCAATGCGTCTTGCGGCGTTGGAGGCAATGTTAAGGATTATTTATGTATATACAGTACATATATATAAATATATATATATATATATATATATATATATATATATATATATATATATATATATACATATATATATATATATATATATATATATATATATACTGTATATATGTGTGTGTGTATTTTAGTTAATGAATTCGGAGTCTGTTGGTATGTAAATGTTTTAGTATTAGTCTCAAAAGTTTCATTGTACTTGAATACTGGAGTTAATGATTAGCATTACGATATAATGAGGGCATTGCATCACCCTCGAGTAAAGCGATTTGAAATTGCTCAGCTTTATCACAGTAACCTAAACATACACACACACACACACACACACACACACACACACACACACACACACACACACACATATATATATATATATATATATATATATATATATATATATATATATATATATATATATATATATATTACATATATACATGTATATATATGGAGGAAGATAGAGGGTTGTTTAGTTCTTGTGGGCAAAAATATAGTAAGGAATATCTTGATGCAAATAATTATTATAATTAAGGAGAACAGTAAAACTAAACTTCTGTAATATATTATATAAGCTCTCCAGGTGATACGTAAATAAAATGGATTAGGGTCTTTGTACGTCCTTCAGAATGTAAATTTAATGCTAATGAGTTTCCTGTCTGTCCTCTTTATCACCGAGAGCATCATTCTGCATCCTTTTTAGGAGTTACGTAATGGTGTCCCAAGCTCTTCTTAACCTAGACCTTCGGTATATTTAGTATTCAGTAGATTCATTCATATAATGAAGTATACAAGATGAAAATTGTTATTTAGAACACAGTTTTGAATACTGAACCCAAATATCTGAATAAAAAACTCCTAGCACATTATGTGCAAAATTAAATAAAAGCATGGTCTTGCACGAGTGTGGCAAAAGAGAAAAATCGCTTGTACTCTTCAAACAAAATATCACTCGATCTTGATTAACGTGAGTTAAGAATCAGTAACAGATTCCTTCCACAGTGGTTGTAATCAGTGCTCAAGAGAACTATCATGACGATGTTAGCTATAATCATACGGACTTTGTCGCAAGAATATAAATGTATAAAAGGAGCGGTGAAGCAGAAATACGTGCTGTCCAATGATTAATAATGTCCAGCAACACAAGCGTGGGCTTATAAGCACGGTAGCATTAAAAGAGAAGAAAAGTAGTGCCGTGGATCATACTGCATGCTGGTATGTCCTTAATCAATTTTAGTACGCAAAATAAAGTCTAAAAGACTGAACTTCTTATTGTGGGACCTGCACAATTGTTAGGATTAAAAGTTTGGTCAGTCACATTGCAAAATTCTTCATGAAATCATGAATGCATTTTGGTATCAGTACCTAACATTATATAGCAAAATAAACTTAGACAAATCCAATAACAAGCAGTGTAGAAGTAAACCATAAATATAAATATTTTGTGAACGACATGGCAAGCAAGTAGCCACAAATAACTGATTTTGGTGACATAAGCCAGCAATACTCATACTGGGACAAATTCATTTCAGACGACTATTTTAGTAAGCCAGCCAACTAGCAACTTCATGAAGCTGTGCATGGATTTTACACCGGCAGTTATGTGGCTTTGGAATTGATGTAGAAGTATAATGTATACTACATCTGATGACAAAAACAGTCCTCGGTAACTGAATCAGACCAGTCGAGGTGTCTTGCTATATAAGAATGATGGTCAGAAGTTATGGAAATTTAACATTTTTTCAAAAACATATCTTTACAATAATGACCTTTTGCGTATGTAAATGGCTTTTTCTTTGCCTGTCGGTCTGCCTTATGTACATTGAAAATGTCAACAATCGAAGATTAAAAATTTCCCATGGTAAAATTTACATAACATCCACATTATTTTAATGACATTTAATGACTTGGAACTAAGGACTGGAATGCAGATGATAAAACAGTAAATTCATTCATAAGTCGTTTCTCTCAAACAACAGTTCCCTATCCATCAGCTGCCTACCTGTGATAGGTTGCTGGAATCTTAAGATGCTCGAATGATTGTTGTCCTTGTACTGCTTAGTAAGAGAAATCACCAGTAGTGAACCTAGGTCCTTGTCCGGTTGAAGTGTATCAAATTTCGTGATTCTGTCTTGATTGCACTTCAGCATCGAGTAAAAATACCCCTAAATCCAGTACTGCTGAGGTACAAGGTGGTGTGCCCACAAAGCTTAGTTGCTCATAGTTTGGCACATCGAATCCTTCTTGTCCATATTCTGGTTTTTAGCTTGACTGAAGAATTCAGCTGTTTTTTGCCGTTCCATGCAATTTGAAGTGGTATCCTTAGCTTTATGGTCCATTTGGTGGCACTGCCTTGTCATAAGGTTATCATTTTGACACCCAAAGAGGGAAAGACTTCCTTTTCCAGTTCTACAAAATGCCCTTAAATTGCCCTCGGGCACCTGTTGGTCGTCATTGTGCTGCACTTCCAGTTTTTAGTCTGCTATAGTGACCGTTGGGATCATTTGTTTGACTGAGTGTGATCTGTTGTTGAGGTTTCAGGTGTTCCATCTCAACTAGCCACCCCCTGCAAAGAGAACTATTGTAAGCTTCGAGAGTGGAGATTTGTGAAGATTAATAGAGAAACTAGAATTGGGATTACCAGAGAGCCGAGACCTTGTTCTGAGGAAAGATGAGTTGGTCAGAAGGAGGGGAAGAGAGAGATATACAAAGTTACTGTGTCTATAATCAGTCATTTTATTCATTTAATTCCTTGTAAGTTTCTCAATAATTAGTCATTTATGAGCATTTACTGAAGGTTAAAAGTATTTATTTAGATCAGTATGTCTCAAAACTGTCAGTAATGCAAAAACATATATGCACAGTATATTTGTGTTGTAAATACAAAAACGAATTTCAGTCTTTTCTAATACATACAGATACAGCCCTTGCAAACCAATTCATGTACTGTACAAAGATTTTTTTATGGATGTTTGACAAGACTTTAATTCTTATTTAAATGAAAAATAATGAAATAGCAATACTCATTAATACACTCAATTGTGATGTATGTGAAAGTCACTCTTATGAGAACACTCTGGACAACAGTGGATTATTTCAACACTGATGAATAGAATTGACTTTCAGTTGGAAATACAATATTACTTCAGTACTTTATTTCAGTGCCTTTTATGTTACTTTTGTACTGGACTCTACTTTCAGTAAGATAGATTTTACTTCCTCTTGCCGAATTAGTGGCACTCAGTTTGGCAATTAACTTTGGCTCATGTGCACTGGTATTCTTTGTTGCTTAGCATCTTAACAAAGTCTCATTTATGATAGGTGGTTTTATTGGATGGAGTCTGGTTCGATGCAAGATTTGTGACTGGCTGGTCTCACGATTTCAAAGGTTTGCAAGTTCTGGATGCTCTGCATACAGTTAGTGTGGGTCACCCTTGGAATGATGCAGTCTTATCATTTGGATTCACTGATGTCCTGCGCATGTTTTCAACCCAGTCGTCTGGAGACTCTTCGTGTAGCACTCTCAGGCCAACAACTGATTTGTTTGTTGCCTGTTTCCTTCTTATGCATGGACTGCAAAGGAAATCCTAAGGAAAACAGGACAGTCAGTGGTTGAATTTCAAAATTTAGGCAGTCGGACCATGGTATGTTCAAGTGGTTGATAGGCCAGACCATCAGGTACAGCCCTTGTAGTTGAGATTTTGCTTTTCTGTGTTATTATGGCCTCACGGCATTACAGCATGGGTACTGGAGCCATTTGCACTTGCCCATTGAAGATTTCACAGGTGATAGGTGTTTTTAATTCCATCCTATTATATAATCAGTAGCATGCCATTATTACTGCAGGGAGGAGATCATCCATTGTCTCACTCTCTCGAGGATTTACCTTGGAACTAAACTCTTAGTGGGAAGTGGTGTTTTTATTTGAAGGAATTGTATTTGTATTTTAACTGTTTTTCACTGTGGTTCTGAGTAACTGAACAATCTAGTGCCAGTCATCAAACTAAACATTCATATATAAGTCAATCAATATCCTTTGCTATGATGCTTTAAATTAAACAACAAGGTATATATATGTATATATATATATTATATATATATATATATACTGTATATATATATATATATATATATATATATATATATATATATATATATATATATATATATATATATATATATCCATAGCAGGTAGTGCTGTCAGTGCCCTCACATGGTGCACTTTAGTCATTAAAAAAGGTGTTTGAAGTCTTATGTTTCAAGCTGCATCCACTTTTTGTCCTTTTAATTTACCTCCATTGTAGCTTCCTTTCTTTAGTCTTGCTGTTCACACCTCTAATTGTTACTTCTTTGTGTAACTGTGGGGTTTTCTCCAAGTTCCACCCGTAGATCTTTGTGCTTCATTTCCTTTATTTTCTGGATCTCTTTATCTTGCTGTCCAGACACTCCAACCCTGTCTTTTCAGTGTCTTAAGTGCTGAATGGATGGAAGTGCTTGGCTATGCAGCCTAAATTTCATGCCAATGAACATCCATTCTTAGCTGGAACAAACACCGTAGGTTAAGAAACAACACACTTTATTTGCAGTGTCTTTCACTGTGCCTTCCTAACAAAATAAATCTGAGCCATATCTCAGGAGTGATCTACAGACATTGTACTCTCAAGAAAATATCACTCCTTTATCTGGTTAAGGACTGGCTCAAATGTCCACATCTACCTCAAAGACCTTTACGCTCTGCTGCCAAAGGCACCTGCCAACCTCAGACCTCCTGCTGTGTACAGTATTTCAGAATATGCCTTTCAAGAGGCCAGGTCACTCAAGGAAAAATGAGGGTAACATATTACTGATAAAAAGGAATTTTCACTTTACAAAATGATCATCCAA
This sequence comes from Macrobrachium rosenbergii, assembly GCF_040412425.1. Lineage (NCBI taxonomy): Eukaryota > Metazoa > Arthropoda > Malacostraca > Decapoda > Palaemonidae > Macrobrachium > Macrobrachium rosenbergii. The sequence continues at coordinate 26,277,047 of NC_089790.1, forward strand.
GTGCCAGAAATCACTGATATTGTAACATCAGCCTATTGTGTGCATCTGGCAACTAGTGTCAAGCTACACCTATGGGTTACAATCAGCCAAAGTAAAAATCGTCGTTTTGTGGATGAATTTTATATTTTGTCGTTTATTAAGTTTTAATCACGATATTACCACTACCATTACAGGACTTCTTTTCATTCATTGTGTTACAGTAAAATTGGTGCAAGTGATTTTGTGATTTTTCTAGTGTTGGACTCTCAGGTGAGTAGCCTCAGTATGGCACTAGAGGTTACAAAATTTGTTGAACTGGGCTAGGAGATGGGTTGAGAAGGAGATAAATTGAAGCAGTCTGTGACTGATCAACAAAATGTAGCCCTTGCAGAGATACAGAGAATACGAAGAGAAAAAGCAAGAAACTCAGACCAAGACAGAACCTGAGAGACATTTAGAGGAAGCTGAAAGACAGCCTAGACATGAACTTTCAAACAGCAAAATCCAAGGCAGAAGTGGAAGGACAGGTAAGCAGCGTTAGTACCTGTATAGTCATTGCAAGCCAAAATTACAAAGATTTGATAAAAACATGATGACATGGACGCATTCATAGAAAATTTTGCAAAGTTTCATAAAAGCCAAGCTTGGCTTAGGGATGATTGGACTGTTTGTGTAAGTCTGTTACTAACTGGTAAGGGTCTGCAAGTTTTTCTAGTATGCCTTCGGATGAAGCCTTGCACTGTGAAAGTTTAAAGAGAGCATTGTTCAAGTTATGAGGTAACTGAGGAAGGGTTTAGGAAGATATTCTGCGAGACTGTGCTATGTAAGGGTGAGATGCATATCAGTTTGTAGCTAGGTTCCAGATATATTTCAACAGGTGGTTGAAAATGGCTGAATGAAGGAAACAGTTTGGAGATTTGGCAGATTTACTTATCACAGGTAACAGTTTGTCAACATGTGTTTGAAGAAGTTGGTACCATTCCAAAAGCCATAAGAAGATGGTATAGCTTGCAGAGTGGTACTTGGAAGCTAATGGTAAAAGCTTAGTGGAATGCCAGAAGCCAGGGAAGAAATCTAGTGGGAGTATCCAGAGACCCAAGGACTACAAGACAGCAAAGCAAAAGCAGACTAACAAAATTAAAGGTAGGTGCTTTGTATGTCATAGGCCAGGACACCTAGCTGAAGACTGTGCATCACAGGCGTAAGGCCGAGCGGGAGCAAACCCCCTAGCCGGAAACTGTTTTCATATTAAGAGCAAGGACCAACAGAAGTTTAAGGAAAAGGCAGTCAGTGCTATGATAGAGGAAGATCCATGGGAGGTGACCATTGTCATTATTTGTGAGTAAGTCAGCATAGCCCAGTTGGAAGACTATGTTGAGGATAGTAGGCTGAAGCTGGCAGATGGAGCTGAACTACCTGTTGTGTTAGGAGATGCAGATCTGAGGAGCAGAGGAAGAGACGCTGTATTTTACCAGTTAGTGAAATTTATGTAGTGAAGAAGGTAACTGTGCTATGAGATACAAGTTGATCAAGTCCAGTTGAAAATAGAAGTTTGGTAACTGAGGAATAAATGACTGATAAGATATGTGTTCGTGCATTCATTGATAAGATTATCTGTAGAGATCCAGTTGCAAAGATTTCAGTAAGCATTGTACTTTAAGGGAGAGTTGCATGCTACGTGCCAAGATAACTCTATTTATAACCTTATCCTTGGAAACATTCAAGGCATAAAGAACTCTGAAGAAATTATTAAAGTTGAGACTGATGAATGAGAAGGCTGTAGGGGTGGGCAACCAAAGGGACAAAACAGAGGAAAGGGATCCAGGGACAGATTTAGAAAAGGCTACTACCGAGGCAGCAGCAGTTTTGAACAAAGCTTAAGTCCAGCCAGAGAAGTGCAGCATCAAACCACTTTCAAGATTTAATCTTACTGATATTTCCCACCTCAGACATTAAAATCAATTGCCTTGAACCTTTTCTTATTCCTATAATGCTCTTACATTCCATTCTACACTTACCTAGAAGTTATTTGTCGTTAAGTTTGCTGGTATTTTCGTGGCATAGAGAGAGATAAATCTGAGAAAGAAGGGAGATACTTGTTCTAGAGTCCACACATTAGTTCACGTGAGTATAGCATTTATTTGTACTGATGGTTGTAAGTCGAGTGTTAGCATTGGGTATGAAGTTTTTTATATTTTTATTTCTAGAGGAACCTTTCTTAAAATAACATCTAATTACACAGTTGAGTTATTTAGCAAGTTTGTTCCCCTTAGCATTTGACCCACATTCTGTTTGTATTTTGTGCAGGAGATAGAATGTTTGTGAGATAAATGATGTGATGATTGCACAAATTGGCAGGAGTCACAGTGGACGCTGTATAAAATGAGGAGGCATCAGTAGACCACTGTGTCTTCCAGGGAGACTACTTTGAGCCCTTCTTCAGTGCCTTCCTCCATTCCAGCCACCCTAGACCTCTTCCTCCTGTATCTGCCCCTCTCCCTCCTTTGGCAGAAAGTGCTCAGTCTACTTCAAGGGAGACAATTCAGCACATGCTGAGCTACTTGGCACCCCAAACTCAGTTTGTTCAGCTTCTAGCTTCTGGGGAATCTCAACTACTCATACTCATTCTGGGCAACTGAATTTGCCCCCATCAAGAAGGTTCCTCCCCCTCAGTGGCAGCAATGAAGGCTACAAAGCGGGGCGGGTCAACAGCGACCAAGAAGAGGTTGAGATCAGGCTCCATGACTTCCTCCTCTCCCCCTTGAAGTATCAGTGTTTAGAGAGAGGACAGTCTGCAGCAGCGTCAGAATTGGGATGAACAGTGAGAGCTCCATTGGCCCTCTCTGTCACGTCTTCAGTCATCTCTTCAGTGTCCCATCAGTGGCATTGGAAAAGATCAACATCTAGGCAGAGCAGGACAGTCGACCAGTCACTGAGACAGGAATGTGTCGAGGGACAGCATATTCAACAGGAGGAGGTCCAGTTTTCTGAGGGGTGAAGGACAGGAATGGAGGACTACCCCTTTTGCTAATCTTGAAGTACTTCCATTTTCTCATTTTGTATAATTATTATGTAATAGCAGGTCCATTTTATATTTGCATATATATATATATATATATATATATATATATATATATATATATATATATATATATATATATATATATATATATATATATATATACATACATATAGAGCCTACAGAGATATATATCATGAAGCTACAAATGTCGCTTAATATCAAATTCATGCTACCTCAGGAGTATCCCGATAGGGAATTATCAACGAAGGGGAATTCATAAGTGATAAATGGATTGGTACTGCTGGATCGCGATCCCACGACACAGAACATATCCAGCAACTCCAGCCAGTGTTCTACCACTGAGCTATCAAGAGAGGTGTAAGTTAATGCCGAGTTTTCTGTACTTATATTACCTGTCGCGAGCGGGGAAATTGTACTTAGCCTTGGCATTAACCCACCTCTGCCATGGTAGTTCATTGGTACATTGGAACACGCAGCTCTTATTATGAAATTTTTTATCACACTGTGATTTATGTACAATCATGAAGCTACAAATGTCACTTAATATCAAATTCACGCTACCTTGGGAGTATCCCGATAGGGAATTATCCCCGAAGGGGAATTTATAAGTACTAAATGGATTGGTACTGCTAGGTCGCGATTCCACGACACAGAACATATCCAGCAACTCAAGTCAACATTCTACCACTGAGCTATCAAGAGGGGTATAAGTTAATGCCGAGTTTTCTGTACTTATTTTACCTGTCGCCTTATACCTCTCTTGATAGCTCAGTGGTAGAACGTCGACTGGAGTTGCTGGATATGTTCTGTGTCGTGGGATCGCGACCTGGCAGTACCAATCCATTTATCACTTATAAATTCCCCTTCAGTGATAATTCCCTATCGGTATACTCCTGAGGTAGCGTGAATTTGATATTCAGCGACATTTGTAGCTTCATGATTGTATATAAATCACGGTGTGATAAAAAATTTCATATATATATATATATATATATATATATATATATATATATATATATATATATATATATATATATATATTCAAGGCAGCAGTATTTTATTTTTGCTCTTCCATATATAATCTTTTCTATTATAGACATTAGAAAATATTGTATTGAATTGCCTTATTAAATTGCTGGTTTTCCATGTAGAAATTGTGTGTCAGTTGGAGTGATGTATTTTTATGCAACTTCAGCTCCTCTAACAGACTTCGTTAAGGTGGCATTCTCTCACAGTATCTATGTATGGTCTTTATTCTTAGGTAAATGTAAATTATATTTGCAATGCCTCTATTGATTCTGCATACTGTATTTGTGTATGTCCCTGAGCTGCAACAAAATTCTCTATTATTTTTACTTCGTAATTCCTTGAATCACTCGTGAGACTGTATTACTTGATATTAATTACTTTTTATTTATATTGAATAACCAGCTTTGCAATATTACAAATAATCACCAACCTTGAATCATTATTATTATTGTAAGCCAACCTACAACCCTCGATGGAAACATCCCAGTAAGGAAAAAGAACATAAATAATTAAGTGAGACTCGTGGCAGTCTAATCAGTAAGACAGCATTTGGCGCCGAGTTTTAACTTCTAAAGGCCCAGCGATCAAATAAGATCATTTCACAGTGTGGTCAGACCAAGAACAATACTCAAAACATACGGGAATACAAGGACGAAACCATTTCTTCATGGTGGACTGGTCTCCCAAAAGCTAGAAGTATACCAGTTTTTTGTGCAATTGAAGAGCAGGACAGATCGAATAGCTTTTACAAAAGTGAATTTGCTCAGAAGAATGAAAATAGAATTGTGAATGAGTTGCACGTAGTCACAGATACACTTGTCATTTCGCAAAGCAACGTTGCGTATCCTGCATCGCTGTATGCTAAAAGGAACCGCAATTTTTTGTGTTCTAAATGTTCCAAACGACCGAGAGCAGGAGCAGCATTGGTAATGTGTAGCTGCAACTGACACGCCCAAGGTGAGCTTCTTTTTTATTATTAGACGCTATATCAAAATTTCAACCTGCGGTCTAGTTATGAGGAAGTCTTGTGTAACCTTCGCGGCGAGGCCCTCAAATGAATGGGATTGAAAAGAAAACGAGAGTTTGGAACAGCGGTTTAGTCCAACGGTGAATGGATGCTGTTTTTGTTTCTCCTGCCGCTGCCACCAGGTATTTGTAGTAGGTTTTGTCCTTCGTTTTTTCTCAGCTTAATTCGCCGGCATCTTATTTGTGCAAGAAGTGTTCCCTGTGCAATGATATATGTTTACAATTCAGCCGCAGGATCATAAATTTTCTTTTTCTTTGTGCATAACCTCAAAAAGATGCTCTGCTGATTTTAAATCACCGAAATTTATTTGATGGAGACCTTTAAACTGTTAAATTTAAATCCTTCTAAGAAGTCGGTGATCACATAATGAAAAACTGGTGAATGGCAAATTCACATCATGTAAACTGAAGCCGTTGAAATTGACAAAGACTCTCTGTCGCCTATTAATATTTTGTTCAACCAAACTTCCATGTTTATCTTTACCATAAAGATGTTTGATGTTTTGAAATGATTTTCCTTTTATTTTTTTTTTTTTTTTTGTTATTAAATGTAGTCAGGTAATTGAAAGCTTACAGATTCGTTTTTAGAACTTTTGTGATTTAAACGAAGATTTTTAGTAGATTTGGTTATTCGACCCGTAACTGGTTAAATAACACTTAAGGTAATCGACATATTTAAACGAAACGTTTAGAGAATTCAAGTATTAGCCTTTGGGATGATGTGGAAAAATTTCAGATTGAAGTGTATATCCTGGTGTGACTTCCTTTTTACGTCACATGAGGCATCAAAATCTTGAGAGTGAAAATTGAAATGTTTTATGGATGCACAAAGAATTATCAAGAAAATGGGGGTGGTTTATGAAAAGTATTCCGATTTATATGCAAATCCAGAATTTTGTTTGATTTTGTTTGTGGAAATTAACTAGCACTACCCGATACGCAGTGAAGTACTGTAAGGACATTAGATTGATATGCATATTTAGCTTAATCATGAGTTATTAATTAATATTTTCATTGCGGTCAGTCTCTCAAAGCTTATAAAAATGACAAAAATTATTTGAGGAAGCCGTCCTAATCTCGACAATGAGTGAACTCATACTCAAGAAGATTTATTTCCTTTCTATCATTTATTCGAGTGTATTTTCCAAGGTTATACTTACAAATCCAAGAACAAATTTCAGTAGGAATAAGCAGAAACTGAAGTAATCGTAAGCGAACTGCGGAACAGTGTATATTTAATTGCTCAAGAATTGGGCAGCAACGAATGAGTTGCCAGATTATGAAGATAACTTTAAAACAGACGTGAACAAGTTTGAAAGGAGGAACGTGCAAAGAAAGGCAGTGGCCTTGAGGGATGTATTATTGAAGGTTATAACGGAAGTTCCAAGTAAAACAAACCTAGCCTGAGACATGTTTCTAAAGAAAGGTGCCAATGAAAGTTTGCTTTTTATCCTGTGTATTAGAAATAGAAATATATTGTTAGGTCAGGACAGGAAGGAATAATTTTCTCAAGGTTTATGGAGAAGAAATGTCAGAATATAGATAGCCCATCTAAGCTTGAGAGGCATTATGAGATACAATATGCTGACGATATTTTTCACAAAAAGAAAATCCGCTATTTAAATTGCCATGTAATAACTAGATTACAGAATTCTGAACGTATTATTCTTCCAAAGAAAGATTTTCAGTTATTGTTAGCTTTTTTGTCGTATTACTGAACAGAACTATATATTACAGCAAAATTTAGTCTCACTGCAAGAGTGCCTGAATCACAAACCCTACCAGCTCCAGACCAGGGATCCTACATGTATTGGCCCAAATATAGTAGCATATGTATGCATGTATATATGTACACACATACATATATGTAGGTATAATATATATATATATATATATATATATATATATATATATATATATATATATATATATATATATATATATATATGACTATTTATCACATCACCGTGATTCATATACAATCAGAAAGCTACAAACGTCTTTAATATCAATTCACTCTACCTCAGAAGTAATATATTTTCATATATGTTACCGAAGGGGAATTTTTAATTGATAATAAGTCCACCGTCCCGTGGGATCGAACCAGCGACGGACGAGGAATCAGGACTACAGTGACACACTAACCAGTCGGCCGACTGGTTAGTGTGTCACTGTAGTCCTGATTCTCGTCCGTCGCTGGTTCGATCCCACGGGACGGTGGACTTATTATCAATTAAAATTCCCTTCGGTAACATATATGAAAATATATTACTTCGAGGTAGAGTGAATTGATATTAAAGGACGTTTGTATATTTTTTGATTATATATATATATATATATATATATATATATATATATATATATATATATATATATATATATATATATATATATATATATATATATATGTGTGTGTGTGTGTGTGTGTGTGTGTATACAGTATGTATGTAGACACATTTATACATACGTACATACATATGCCACTATATTTGAACCAATACACATCAAACCCCTTCATATACTAGCTGACCAACCCGGCGCTGCCTGGGAGAACTTTGAAGAACTCAGAAAAATTTCCCTTCATCTGCTTTGAATTGTTTTATCATGTAAAGTATGTGTACTACAGTATCATTGAAAATACCTTTCTTTCCTTTGATTAATAATTCAGTCTTGAATTCATTACTTTAAATAAACATGATATGTACATGTATACGTACATATATCCTGGCACTTATCTGATTAAAATGGTGAAAGGGGAAGAGAGAGAGAGAGAGAGAGAGAGAGAGAGAGAGAAATGATTGACTTGCAGTGGCAAACATTCTCGGGTTTTTTCTAGTATGACTTGGTGTTTAACCCTGTTCTTAAAGGGAATTCATAAATGAGAAAGGGAGATAAAGAGAGGGAGAGAGAGAGAGATTGCAAGCGTGAATTTACTTGCAATAGTTAAAAACCTCATAGATAAATTCTACTTCATATTCTCTGTTTGAAGAGAGAGAAGGAAAGAGAGCGAATGTTTGGTAGAGGTAGTATGGTAAAGTTGGTGTGCGTGGCGGTGGTAATGCCTAAGTACACGATAATTAATTTCAGACCTCATTTAAACCAACTGTATAAGAAATACGCCACTGTAGCATCACAAAGCAGTCGCTATAGCGAATTCCGAAGGTAAAAACGAAGAAGAAACGAACGAATTAATGAGGAAATTCACATTTGAACAAATAAAAAAAAAAAAAAATCATACATGTTGACGTAGGTCTTAGCCAGCAGTTACTTGAGATACAGTGTCCATCGGCTATATAAATATTAAATTTTTATCACAATTGTAATTTTAGACACTGTAAAAAGTGCTGCAACCATTTTCGGTTTCCTGAACATGTTAATGAACTCATATCAGTTTCCTTTGATGTTTCTGAGGGAAAGTGTAGGCCGAAGTCTGAATGGTCTAATATAGAAATTGTCAATAAATGGTGATTTTTTAGTGGATTAAGTACATAGATATGATGATATTAATACCTCAAGGTACTTACGAATTGGTATTTTATTGGCAAGGTATAATTAAGATACGTTTGGCTTAAGATGAACACTGAAAAAAAATGTGGTATTTTCGTCACAAGTAATTTTTTAATAAAGGAGTAGTTTTGTAAGAGACCCGTCGCACCGACGCCGTCTCTTCCAAACACACGTGTGTGTTCGTCATCCATCGGAGGGGACAAGACAGAACAAGAGCATCCCATTTTTCACACTCGCAGAACGCAACTTCTACCGTACAATATTTCCGTCTGTTTCTCCCTAACCATTGTTGTCTTGATTTATGTACAATCACCACTACTTGCATTGCCATGCAAGCATTCTAATCATGTACTCATAATGTTCCACCGAATCTTATGTATCAAACTGTATGTATGTTTCTTTTTGTGAAGACGCCAAACGTCTCGCCATTTCACATATATTATGCTACTGCATTGTATTCATTAATCTGTCCCGAATCTCGTGCAATTGGCCATATGTAGAATTTCCTGGCCTTTCCACTGATATATGTTTTATCACTGTATGTTTATTGTCTTTCTTACAATAGCCATCTGTTTGTCTGCCGACAAACACAGATGCCCGAAACATTACCTCTGTTTTGTTCTGTCAGTGTGTAGACGCTTCTTTTCCACCAGCACAGGCCAATAACATCTTCGAAGATTCTGTACATTCATTTCAGTAAGGAACTACCAATAAACCAGTCAACACCCAGCCAGTATGTCACTCAATCCTGTCCTTACAGTTTTATCACAGAAGCATTTATTCTGCTAATACACATGCGCCGATGGTAATAGATTTGTTTCATCTCGTCAGTGAAGTATTTCTTGATCTCCAAAGTTTGCCCATAACTATGAAGTTTTGTGTGTGTGTGTGTGTGTGTGTGTGGATTAAGTAGTTAGATATGATGATGGTAATACCACAAGGTATTTAAAAATTTGTATTTTATTGGCAAGGTATGATTAAGATAAGTTTGGCATAAAATGAACACTAATAAAGGTGGTAATTTCATGGCTAGTTTGGCTTAAAATGAACAATGAAAAAAGGTTGTAATTTCATTGTAATTTTTTTATGAGAGGGTATGTCTATCACGGAAGCATTTGGTCTGGTACTTTTTCCTTGGCGAGGATTGTAAACCACATTTAAACCGATATAGGTTTTCAGTGTTGATTTTATTGAGGTAATAAACAATTGTATTAATAAATCTCGTAAATTATGATCAAATTTCACATAAATTCTGGTCAAAAATTAATGTTACAGGGGATTTGGATTTATTGTACAGTATACGTTAATCATACATCTGGCAGCGCCTGGGAAAAAAGGTGAAGTGTCAGGTGAAAAATGAGAATAAAACCAGAAAACTGAAGGAAAAGGTGACGTAAAAACGAAAATTTCATTTGTTTTGTCTGCATTTGTATGTCTGTCACGGGGTAGGGGTTTGATCAGGTTGACTTGGGTCTCATTTCATTGTATATTTATTATTTGCCTTATTTGTTTTATTTTCTTATTCACCTTGGTTTTTTTTCTTTTTTAGTGAAATGCTTATTCTCTCTGAGTAGAGTTAGCACCTTTTATTTTTTGATGACTGAATTGAAATTCATGTACATATCCAGTTTCATGTTAGTAAATTTTTGCCACATTTACGATCTTAATTTGTACAATGTGACAGGGACCATATTAAAAAGGCAGTTTGCACCATGTTAAATGAAGATATAATGAGGAAAGAAGTGAGGTCTCATATCGACATCATAGCTGTATGTAGCTTCGTGTGGGTATAGTAAAGAAAATTCCTATTAGATACATATCAGTAATATTAGTTTTCCCAGACAGGTAAAACAAGGGGCGAAATATAGGACATGAGGAGCGAAATGTCACATTCACAACATCACCGGGGATTTGGCCTTAGGAAGAGAGTATGAGGTTAGTTGCATTTGTCAAGATCATGATAAAAAGAAAATTGCTGAGTGGGATCCCGGAGGAAGTCCATTATTACCAGAAAACATCAGAATCCCCATGATACCCCATTTAGATTAACCTAGAACACCTAAAGTCAGATTAAACTAGCAGCCCTACTCTTGTCTGACTGTGCTTATAAATGACCGTCAGGTGCTGTCTTATACCTAGCATACTCGTGGGAAACTTCATCTGAATATTCATCCTTCAATTTTAGATGACTACAAGCAAGTTACAACCAAGTAACCTTCCAAAAATCAATATGCATTTACATGTTATTATAAAATTAAGCAAAGTTAAACCTTCCACATATTTGCATGACAGTGTTGAATGATAATTCCAGCGTACTTGGAATAAATGAGACATTGGTGTCAGAACCCATGAACCTCACCGTAAACTCTAAAGCAAAAAACAAGGCAAGAACAGAGATAGAATGAAAGATAAAAATATAACCACCTGCAGATAAAAAGGGGACCCCTATGGTATCATTTTGTAAATAGCAGAAGTCTGAGCCCAGTTTTGGAGTGTTGTCTTTGTCCATGGCACTTCCTCATTGGAAACTGACACTCTTGGGAAGTCTTGCTTGAGTGAACCAGCTGGGCCTCTAATGCTAAAGTAGGTTCTTTCTCAATTGCAGTGCTGTCGGGCTTCTTGTCAGCAGGTGAGCCAAAGGATCATGATGGCCCTTGAAGTTGTTTCTGACATCACTGATTCGGATAAGCCCAAGCACCTCTTTGCTTTTCTGGTGCAGCACCTAGTCGAGAGCTACCTCGGAATTACCCCAGTATTTGCACCATTGAATAATTCAATCAAGGAGTGTAAGTGTATGCTCAATCTAGCTTCAATAGTGAGAGGTAAAGGCTCAATCCAGGTACATTGGGGGCAGTCTGGGGAGCCATTTGTGAGTAACTCACTTGCTGAGGGGAAGATCCAAGTTAGTGCAAGACCCATAGCACAAGACAATTAGCCATCCTATTTATTAGTCATGTCACATTGTGTGAACATTTGTAATGCTCTTCGGCATAAATGTGAATACCTTAGGCAAGTCTGTTGCTAAATGTTTTAGGTGTCCAGAGACAGGTAATATTTTCCATCATGGAATCTAGTGGAATGGCAACTTGGCAACAGACTAGGCCACAATCCTCACCCTCCTATTTTTGTAGGGGGATGGTTCAGTAAGCCCAAGCAGGTAGAGTTCCAAAAGTTACATACCCTGCTGTCCTCTCATCAGGAGGTGATAGTGTTCAACACTTACCAATAGGCTGATGTTATCAGGGATGTCTCTGACTTGTGTGTCTACTAATGTCAGTTACTTGCTATTGAGGGTGCAATAAAGATTGAGGAGGCCGAGGGTGCATATGAGCACAGAAAATCACACAAATTCTAAAAGTTCTGCGACCAGCACAAACTCTCAGATGGATTGTGTCATGCCTGGTAGCACATCTACTTGTCAAAAGAGGCGAATGCCATCCTTATCTTCCGTGTGAGGTGTAGTCCAAGATGTATTATGAGTCATGGTGTACAAATGTTTGCTGTGACCCTCTGTCAAGAAATGCTAGCATCTGAATCATTTCATGGATTCGCTTAATGGTCATTATTGCCATAGGAAGGACAAACATTTATTATAATTGAGTGGTAACCTGGCTACTAACCATTCTGTTTTTCATGCCTTCTTCTTATTACCAGGACTTTTTCAGATGTAAGTGATGTGTGCTGTCCTCAAAAGCAAATCCTCTTGAGGAGGTATGGAGGCTGAAGTAGCAAAGGAAGGTGTGATACTGACCTTTTGTATTTCTGATGGTCTCATTCAGTATGTATATATTTCCCCCTCATGTCAGCTGCGCATTAAGTGGTGGTTCTTTTATCAGTCGACCTAGTTCCTGCACTGCAGAATTGTAAAAAAAACATTGTGAGGGATGAGGGTGCCATCTTATCACACTTGCAAGTGTTGTTAGGATCTGTTGCATTTCCTATAATGGAGTGTGAACAGTTTTCTTTGATATCCTTGTAAATAATATAGTATCCTTCTAAATGTGACCAGTGTCAAATCTGTTTATGAAGTACAAGGGAAACTGAAGGAAAATACATATTAAGGTGTAAGACAATGCTGATCAGCTAATGCCTGAGAAAGGGAGAGAGAAATTACTGTTCACAAGGAAAGAGTTCACTGAAGATGCTAAGCAACAAAATAAGTCAGATGTTCAGTGAAAGCTCAAAAAATCACAGATATGTGACATTAGCAAAGTAAGCAGAAATATGCAACAGAATGAAAAAGAAAGAGGATTTTGAAGTAGAATACAATAACTTCACAACAAATAAATAAAATGAAGATGACATCTAGCCTGTTAAATGACTGAGAGCCTAGCTGTCAAAACAAAGGGAGTTTCCTGCTTTTACAATTAACAAGCTCAATGGCTGCTTGAATTTCTTGATTTCAATCTACCTCATACATAGAAATTCTGATATAATGATAAGATTTTAAAACTTAGTTTAACACGAGAGAAACCATCCACACAAAATGAGAAGAGTAAAAGGGGAGTGTGCAAATTGTTTGGAAAGGTAGAGAATGGAAGATGGTTTTTGCAGAAGCTGCTCTATACTTTAGCAGAACCACTGTACAAAGTCTAAAGAAAGGTTTCAGAATTTCTGGGCCCGAGATGTCTGAAACAAGTGTTACTGCAATGAAGATCAAAGGGAATTGACAAAGATAAGTGGGACATAATATTTTCATCTTTGAACTTAGAGAGAAAAATCCTACAACAATTCTCAATCTCTCAGATGAGGGAAACCTAGGGAAATGAAACTCAAGCTTGATTTTTTAAGCTAGTAGTGGAGATTTTTACCTCATTGTTCCATGCACAAACACATGGTTACTTCTATGTAGGAGTACTTGTTAGTTTACTCCTGGCAGTCTTGGCAGAGAACACTTGAGTGAGGCAGGCAAATAGTCTGATAGTGGGTGCAGGCAGTCCTTCTCTGGCGTAGCTTCATCTTAGCACAGGGTCTTACCAGTTCCCTGCCCATTTGGTGCAAAGAATGTGTGTTGTGCTTTGGTCAGACAATCTTGACTGAGTTTACTCAGAAGGAATGCATTTATTACTATGGTAAGCATTCCATAAATAAACAAAGTGGCCATTGTTGTGTTTGTCGGACTACAAGAGTATCTGTTTCCTGTGTAACAGTTACTACATGGTGTCCAACATATTGACTCCTCCTTCAGTTTTATTATAGTACTGGTTTATCTTCCATTTCTTAATAGTACTGGTTTATCTTCCATTTCTTATCCCCAAGGGGAGGAGTCTTGTGTTTTGGCGATAAAATTAGAACAGTCTTGTTATTTTTGGTTTGTATGGCATCATGGTGTAATTTTCTTGGAAAAAAATATGCTGGGGCCTGCTGGGAGTGAGAACTTGTCAACAATCAGTAGACATAACCATTGCATTGTGAATTTTTGATGTCCCTATCAGTTTAGTTATTTTCTTGTAGAGTTACCTCACCAGGGATAACGAGGTAAACTAACTGTTCAGTGTTTTTTTACTTTCACTTTGCAGGCATGGTTTTACTAGCTTCATCATAAAATATCCCCAGTGTTAGGTCAATCTGTGCTTGGCCAAGTCTACAATTCCATTAACATGTAAGAGTTTTGGGCATCACTTGCCATTACTGTCGTCAAACAGTATTTTGTTGGTATATTCTTCATGTAATATCTAAAAGGGCAACATCCACTAAAAAGCCAACATTTGCTTGTCAGATATTCTATCTGAATCAGGAACTTAATATGCAGTGCAGCTGTTGACAAACTGAGCCCAACTTCCCTAAATGGGGCCATCCTTCACTCTCTATGCAAGTGTTATCTATTTGCCAAACTGTAAGGCCTCTGGAAGAAAGGCAAATCATTTTTCACTCATGGCAGCATGGTACCATGGGGCCCTGTGCTGTGGACTCCATATTTCTTCCATAGCTGTTTTATTATCTTTTTTTTTTACACCACCTTGTAATCCAAGGAGGACCTTCATTTCCTCTGAAGAGGGTTACAATATTTTGATCTAGTGATATGAGTGCTTTGGTTGATGTGATTCACTATGCCTACCATCTTTTGATCATCAATAAAAAGAGATAAGAAGTCCTTTGGGAAAGTTACCAGAACTTGCTGTAGCTCTCAGTCCTGGTGTGTATGGGACAGCTTGGACTAAGGCTTCTACATCTGCAAGTGGTTGCTTGGACCATATAGGTTCTTCTGATGTATGAAATTAATGTTGTTGATATGTTGAAAAAGTACTTGTCATCATCAGCAGTAGGAGAAGGGATGGCTAATGTGACATGGGATGGCATCAGTAACCTAGATGTTGTGATGCCAGTTTTAGTAACCAGTCAATCAGTCAATGTAACTTGTGTTGGCATGGCAGTGACCACTATAATAAGAAAGAAAAAAGAATGCTACTTTATATTGTATAATGTTGGTCATGTTTAGTACATACATATTATACTAAAACACTTGCTAATATTGTGTTCAAGGCATTTGCATAGATTGTGATGGCATCCTAAGTAAAATTTCTTATTTCACAAAAAGTAGCTATTGGAAGTCCAGCTCCAATTGGATACACCAGTTCTCACCAAAGGCACAGGGAGCGCAAGAAAGTAAAAAAGCAACTGTACACATTAAGGTCATGTGGGATACTGCTTAGGAACTTCACAGGGATTGCCAATTAACAATGCTTCTAGGCATCAAGAACCACAGAGTGAAGGAACACCGTGGCTAGGCTATGATTCCATTTGGCACAGGATTTCTGATCTGGGACAATGACTACCTATGCTAGACTATCCATACTTGTAATTAGTGACCCTATTTTCTATTTAAAATCTGACAGCACACTAAAATCAAAGAAACAATTTTCAATTCCATGTGGTAATGAAAATTTCCTTTAAAAATAGGATTATAGTCAAGTTGAGAAAAACTTTGTGTTGATGGTAACCAAAGGTCATGGCTGGTTAAGCTAGGACTTAGGTTAGGCTTGTGTGGTCAGGCATTGGAGTCTGTCCATACTAACAAATGAATTCCACTTTCAGCCTTAAGACTAGACAAGTGATGCAACTGAAGGCAAACATATTGGAATGGGCAACCAGGTGGGAAACCCTCAGATGCTATTTCCAGGTGATAATAAATACTGTACTTTTACATGTAGAAAGAAAACAAAACAGATTAAACACAGATGAAGTTTCTAATTGTGGCTGAGAAGCCAGTAACTTAACACTCACATGAGTTTCTGACTGTGGCCGAGAAACCAGAGTTACTGTTTTATATTTGACAGTCTTACTTAATTGAACCATTCTGTTAATGACAGGGGCCTTTTAGTAAAAAAAGTCAATTAGTACCATGCAACATTAAGATGATGAAGTGGAGAGATGAGGATGGGACAGAGGCTCAGGAACAATTCAGGTATAGGTAGAATCATGGGAATGGAACAGCTAGAATTCGTACAAGACGTTTATTGGTAATGTTAGATTTCTTAGGCGGAAAAAGTGAAGTGTGGAGTGTCACATATATTATTGAAATTGATATAAATTTTCCTCAAATGGTTTCATTAACTATTTGAAAATTCTTATTATTCATCCAGAGTTGGTGTGCAGAATTATGCTGATTGATCAGTGTTTGTCTAAAAACCATTGATTACTTAAAAATTGCATCAGGTTTACTTCTTACACCCTGTAAAGTACCATTTTAATTGTTATTGTTACTCATGTATTTGCCGATATTTTGCGTAAGTTTCCCATGAATTATATTCGAATTTTATGTTTTCTTTCTGGATCCAGTTTTAGTATTACATGAAAAAGGTAACTTGATGAAATGATAAGGAGTAGTGTTCTAATATTTTTGAAAACTTCATACCAGTCATTTTAAATACTGTTCACTTTTGGTTGATACCAGCATAATTTTAAAGCCTAAACTGTAATAATTTGTTCAAGGAATACCATTTTTATGAAGGTAATGAGCGGGTATACCGTAAACTGGGTAGATATGAGTCATTTCCTCTTTCATTAATATATCAAGCATCCACTGGGAAGCCTTTGTATATCTTTGATTATAGTTGTGCTACAGTGTTCATCTTATTCAGTGCCCTATTCGTTTTGTACAAGGCTGTGGTGGTAATTGTGATCTCCTGTTTCAAGTAGTAATGGTGCACTATATCATTGTAGATATATAATACTAGCTTTCCATCTAAGAGCTCACAGCTTTTGTATGGATTAAATATTTATTGATAATCAAGAGGTGTTTTATCATCATTATTAGTAATAATAGCAAATAATAGCCACAATGAATTATTGGGACTTGCTGTGCATGTCAAAAAAATATGAGAGAGTTTAAAAAACTTTTTCCTTCACAAGTAGGGAAATACTGTAGATGTGGGATTACGGTACGGTATTTTTATGGCGTACAGTACCTTAAAATATCGAGATGCGTTACGAAATTGCGGTGCTATATTACTGACAATCAAGAAAATTATAAAATAAAACCGTCCTGTTCTGTACCATACTTCCAGCTTTACATTGCAGTAAATAAGTTTAAGAAATTACTTACTAATATCAACAAGCAGGCTTCCAGCTAGGTGAAGGGCACGGAAATGAGGTAGAATTTCATATATAACATTTAAAATGTAGAACTATCAACGTTTCTCTTAATTTTCCTGGAGTACTTGAATCCCTGTTCTCAAGTTAGCCCAGTGAATGTAACTTTAGAATCATAATCTGTCCTTATTGTGTTAGGCAGTGTGATCAACATGATACTGAAAACTCCAAAAACTCAGGCTTCTTCGCAATAAGGACCCCTTCGACTTGGGATCACCTTGACATGGTGAGGGGGCTCTTGAACCCCTGGAATTTGTTCCTGTGTTCAAGTCCAAGAGTCCCATATATCATTACATATTAATTTGGCTTAATTTTTGTGGAATTTTCTACTCTTGGTAAAATTTCTTGGACCTGACAAACAGGAAAAGGTATCATAGCTGGGCCTGGGTGTTTGCATTTGAAGCTAATAGTAGTAACTGTGGTAGGATCATCAACTACCTGATAATGTTCGGACCTGAGAGATACCACATTGATAGCTTGAAGGCGGAACTCTTCTGTAAAGATGTGCCTTGGATTCCGGGGTTGGTCTGGTTCTGGGGATAGGACTCTTGGCATTCTGTCTGGTTTGACCATAATATGAGTAGATTGGGGATAATTGTATTCCTGTAATAGTCTCAGTCCAAACAAGTGGGTTTGGCTTACACTTGGTCCACCCTAATTGTGTTGTGCCATCCCCTGTGGGGTAGTGTACTGGGTGGACATTTGAGAGTCGACTCCTACTGGCACCATTGGTGGAAAAATAAACTCCATGAAAGGCTGATAATATCTTTTTTCCTTTTTTCGATCTTTATCAGTAGCACTAAAGCATCTAGTACCCCTGGACCCTCCTCTGACAACCTGTGTTTGTAAAAGGTTAGGAAACCTTCTAATGTAATTACACTGGAACCCTATGCTCCAGCACAGAGCAAAGGGAAATTGACCAGAAATGTTTGTGAAATCGGACGAGGTATATTTGAAACCTCTTATGACAAGTTTTTGACTTTTAATCTGGAAGATTCTAATTGTGATATTTTTAATGTGCATAGAGACATTATGAAGTGTTGTCGCCAAGAGCCTAAGATATCTTCTAAAGGCAGAGGAAAACTGATTTTAGAACCGGCCTCAGCAAAGGAAAGTAAACAGTTGAAAGTATTATCGCATCTTGGAGGAGTTAAAGTAGGCTGTGCAATACGTGCTTTTTGGAATTACTCCAAGGGAATGATATATGCACCCTAGCTGGTGACGTACTCGGAGGAGAAGCCGGTAGAAGAATTAAAAGATCTAGGTGTGATTAGAAATGAAAGAACGACGAAGATCAATGGAGTCTTAGTTCCACTTCCAAATTTAATTGTTACGTTTAGTTCTACTCGATTGCCTAATATAATAAAAGCAGCCTGGTTACGTTTTAAGGTTAAGCAGTATATCCCAAGACCTAGGAGATGTTTTCATTATCAAGAATTTGGACATTATTAGGGTCATGGAGGCAGAAGCTACAAGGCAAGGCTGCCACATGTGTTAAATGTAGTGAACCAGAGCATGATGTATGCAATAAAGAAGCAAGATTTATACATTGTGCAGACAATCATCCATCATCCTCACCTAATTGTGATGTTGTACATAATGGAAAAAGAATCCAAACATTAAGGGTAACTGAACGTTTCACGTTTAGAGAAGCAAAAGATAGAGTACTGAATCAGTATGTTAGACCGAAATATTCTTTTCCAGTGTTGGAATTGACCTGTCCATCTGCACCCAAACCTTTACGTCTGACATACTGTTCTTCCTTGATTTAATTTTTGATTGTAACGTACTTGGGTTCTCCACCTCAGGCATATTAAAACTAAATCTTAAAAGTTTTGCATAACTTGAAAATCTTTTCTCACACTAATGGGAGAACGGACAAACAGTACTGAAATTCCAAAAAGCTCTCATTACTTAAAAGCTTTCTTGTGGATGTAAAATATATACATGTTTCAGTTGCAGCTAACTGTCTAAAAATGTCAGATACTTTTCATTTTGGTATTCATCTTGCCGCTGGATTTTTCTTCGATCCACTTTCTTATCTAACGTTTGCTGATGCTGGGAAATTTCCTCTTGATGCACGTCGCCGGACATCACTACTTAGGCGCAAGGATAGAATTTAAAGGATCCACAATTCCCGGGCCTTTGCAGACGCAAATAGAAAAAATATTTTTTTCCAGTAATTTTTTTTAGAAATCGTGCATCCCAGCCTTTTAGCTGTAGAATCAAGAAGAGTCTGAAACACTGAACTTTTCGGTTGATCCTCAACACACTTTTACATTCCCTAAATAGCCTTTTCGGAAGTTAACTCTTGGCAAGTTTTTTACGTATATAGGTGGTTAGAGAAGAGTAAATTCGAAGAGGAAATAAGGTATTTATTTTAAGAGCATGCATCAGAACATAAATACAACATTCATTTTTACCGATGGCTCAAAATTTAATATTGTCGGTTTTGGAGTTCGTAGTGATAATTGCATCTGTAAGTGAGCACTTCTGAATATTGCACTGAACTTAACAGGTTAAACTATATACCATCTGATCTTAATTAAAGCGTATTGCAACTCTCGAGATTACATTTACACAATTTTTATCAATTTTAGAAACACTTTACAGCCCCTGGAAATTTGCATTGCACTAGGTGATTTTGTGTCGGTATAAGTTGTTTTATCCAAGTTACGAAAACGTTCTCACCTATCGTATTTAGATGAATTTTCCTTTGCCGTCTTTTTCATAGGTAGTAATCAAAGATAGGATTTAAGCAGTAACTTACCCACTGTATTCTCTTGATCTAAGCCTCCAGAGAAGGGTAGTTTATGTTGCATCTTTCTGTTGATGCCACTTGGGCCAATGTTCCATGGAACTGGAGGGGAGAGCTTTATCCATTACCTTAACACCAACGACCATCATGTTTGCGCCATTTTTCCCTTTCATTTCTATTTCCATGTTTCTATCAAGCTTAGGCTTCCTGAGGACATTAGGATGCCTGTCGCACCATCCTTTAGGTTACATAAGAAAGATCCATTTAAATATTTTAAGCCCAAAATAATGAGGGATCGAATTTGAATAGTTCTAATTGTCAAACAATTCCTATCTAATTGTCAAACAATTCCTAATGAGTAGTAGATTAGGAATGAGAAAAATATTCTTCCTTGGAATGCTTCGGTAGAGCCAGAAGTAAAAAAAAAATGGGTGAGAAATATATTTTTATTTTGCTTTATACCTAATGAGTAAAACAAACAAAACAAGGACGCCAGGAGATGAGTAATTGTTTTGAGTATCGGTGAAACTTGAAGTGGTGCCAAGGGGACCACAAATAGAAAGAAGGGAAAAGATTAGTTTCTGTTGTTTCCGTAAATTTAAACTCGAAGAAGCAAATGAAAGCCATTGCAAAGAGGTAGGAAAACGGCCTGATTATTGTATGTCAGATACAACCTATTTCAAGTTTTCCATTAAGAGACTGCGAACAGCCCCTCGGTGTATAAAGGGCAATAGTAAATACCACGTTGCCAAATCGATTAATGTCATAAGTCAACATTTGGACAACAAGATTTTAACGCTGTTTATCAAAAGACTTGCAAATGGCGAAAGTAATAATACACGTGGAAGAGATAACGCTTTTCACTTCGTATTGACGATCAGCAAAATGTTACGTAGCACTGAATTTTATTAGGTATGCATGTGTGAGAGAGAGAGAGAGAAAAAAAAAACTGTATTCGGTGAGAAATCAGTTGCTACAGGAAGACAACGATTTGGGCCACCATTACTCCCAGAGTAAAACATCCGAAGCGTAAGACGTTCATTCACACCGAATTGTCGCCTCCTTCGCTGTTACCACGCAACTTGCATTAAAGCAAACGTCATCTTGGTTGCAGTGGCATTACCGTGCGTGTTTTTCTTTGGCTGTGCATGCTTTGTTCTCCGTTTGTCTTTACGTCTCCAAAGCATTTTTTATTATTTCTTTTTTGTCTTCCTGCTCAAGACCTCAAAAATGCGAACTTGCTGACCTTGAAGAAATACGGCCCCTTTTTCGAATCCATCGTAATTCCTCGTTCTCTCTTTCCGACACATTTTACCGCCGACTGACGCCTGCGTTCTTGGGTACGAGAAAATGACGTGTGAAGGTCAGTGGAAGGAACGTAAATTTGCTTTAGAATCTTCTTGCGGGCTTTGTGAACTTTGGGATTGAAGTACTCTGTGAAAGAGATTCGTACCCAGTTGGGTGCGTTCCTGATGAATCATGCGCGTTTGAGGTTTGAAGGCTGAGCATTCTTACTCTTGGATTATATATTAGTATGACCATATTAAGGAGAGAGAGAGAGAGAGAGTGAGAGTGAGCGAGAGTGTATGTACTTTGAAGAGAAAAACAGATGTTAAGAGAGTTATTTACAGAAGTTATTTTCATGAATGATGGACCCGTATCCTGTTCAAGTTGCTAACGTAATTGTCTTTCTTTTGGTAGTAATCGTCATCAGATTGGTAAAGATTAATTACTCACCAAAGATAGGGAGATAGAGTTAGAGATAGAGATTAAACAAAATCAAATGTCATCCCCAAACGCTGAAAAAGTGTATTGTCTCCATAAATGCAAATTGGCTCATTGAACCCTGAGACTTAAACTTGTTATCATGCTACCTTTAATCTTTGAGCTACCGGTTATATTGCGTATAAGCAGCGGGGTGCCGTTCCAGACGTTTGCGTAATGAATATTCATATAGCACAGGATACACAGTGCTTTTTTTTTCTTGTCGAACAAATGAAGATAGTCTGACAAGTTTCTAACTTACGTAATGTGACGTAGATGTGATTCAGCAAAACATACTAAGAAAAGAAGCGCTAAGAAAATCGTCAAGTCAATCCTGATGAAAAGATTATGAACTCCTTTTCAGACATCCCTATGGTTACTATTTTATTCGTATAGTTCTTTTTAGAAGAAGAAGAATAAAACGCTTAATCAGACTTCTCATTGCCTAGGAGTGGGATCACACGATAGAACAAAGCTTTTGTTCAAATAAAGCTTTTTCCCACTCGACTTTGAAGATGTGCATTTCTTAACTTTTTTTTTTTTTGTCTGCAAACGATTAGGGTACGAAGTCTGCGCTTTTGGTTCATGTGCCCAAGGGCATTATTGCTTGTGACCTGAATAAAAGTCAGATAGAAATCTTATCGAGACTTAATTGCTATTCGCATACAATAGTGGAGGTCTGGATTGTACGCTGCTAATTATATTGGAGATGATATCTAAGTTACACACTTTCGTTCGTTATTTGTACCTTTGGTACATTTTCTAATCAGTTCCATGTTACCGCCCGAAATTCCATAAGTACAAAGCCGTATGGTATTGCTGAGATGTTTTTACTTAAACTTTGCGACAAAAGAAGTTAAGAATTTTCATTTGGTTAATATTTTTTGTTTTTGTTTTCCTGCCTTTGCTTTTCGTGTGCGTGGCCATTTTATGACCTTCGAGTTCAATCGACCGTTCTCAGAGTGATTATAACTTATGCTGTTTGTAGTTTTTCATTATCTTCCGGGATCTTAAGCCTGTTGGAAAAAATTGCTATGGCGTAATCTGAGATAAACCTTTAAAAAGCCATAACTTTTCCTAAGTTTATCAGTTGAGGAGTCGCAGTATTTTCAGGCAGTATCTTAATCAGCTTTCCGAAACGGCGAGAGTCACAGGGTAAATACGGTCTCAAGGGTTTCAGATAGCAACGCGAGCTTTGACCCAAAGCAATCCTATGAGAATTACAATCATGGGATCGCTCGAGTACATAAGAAAACCCTTGAAGCACGATTGGGATAGAAAAAAAACCTGGCGTGCAACATAGTACAGGATATTGACTCTTGCAAGAGGCAAATAAGACACTTTTTGCACACTTTTTAGCAACCACAGAGCTTCCCACTGGCATGCTGTATTATTATGGTCATAAAATTTCTTCCTTTTCTTCCTCCTCTCTCTCTCTCTCTCTCTCTCTCTCTCTCTCTCTCTCTCTCTCTCTCTCTCTCTCTCTCTCTCTCTCTCTCTCTCTCTCTCTCTCAAGTTTATAAATCAAACCGTGATTATGGGATTCCTTCAGGTTTTCTTGAAGTATGATTGCAGAAAGGTTGTCATAAAGCTCTCTCTCTCTCTCTCTCTCTCTCTCTCTCTCTCTCTCTCTCTCTCTCTCTCTCTCTCTAAGTTTATAAATCAAACCATGATTATGGGTTTCCTTCAGGTTTTCTTGAAGTATGATTGCAGAACTCCCTCTCTCTCTCTCTCTCTCTCTCTCTCTCTCTCTCTCTCTAAGTTTATAAATCAAACCATGATTATGGGATTCCTTCAGGCTTTCTTGAAGTATGATTGCAGAAAGGTTGTCATAAAACTCCCCCTCTCTCTCTCTCTCTCTCTCTCTCTCTCTCTCTCTCTCTCTCTCTCTCTAAGTTTATAAATCAAACCATGATTATGGGATTCCTTCAGGTTTTCTTGAAGTATGATTGCAGAAAGGTTGTCATAAAGCTCCCCCCTCTCTCTCTCTCTCTCTCTCTCTCTCTCTCTCTCTCTCTCTCTCTCTCTCTCTCTCTCTCTCTCTCTCTCTCTCTCTCTAAGTTTATAAATCAAACCATGATTATGGGTTTCCTTCAGGTTTTCTTGAAGTATGATTGCAGAAAGGTTGTCATAAAACTCCTCTCTCTCTCTCTCTCTCTCTCTCTCTCTCTCTCTCTCTCTCTCTCTCTCTCTCTCTCTCTCTCTCTCTCTCTCTCTAAGTTTATAAATCAAACCATGATTATGGGATTCCTTCAGGCTTTCTTGAAGTATGATTGCAGAAAGGTTGTCATAAAACTCCCCCCTCTCTCTCTCTCTCTCTCTCTCTCTCTCTCTCTCTCTCTCTCTCTCTCTCTCTCTCTCTCTAAGTTTATAAATCAAACCATGATTATGGGATTCCTTCAGGTTTTCTTGAAGTATGATTGCAGAAAGGTTGTCATAAAACTCCTCTCTCTCTCTCTCTCTCTCTCTCTCTCTCTCTCTCTCTCTAAGTTTATAAATCAAACCATGATTATGGGATTCCTTCAGGCTTTCTTGAAGTATGATTGCAGAAAGGTTGTCATAAAACTCCCCCCTCTCTCTCTCTCTCTCTCTCTCTCTCTCTCTCTCTCTCTCTCTCTAAGTTTATAAATCAAACCATGATTATGGGATTCCTTCAGGTTTTCTTGAAGTATAATTGCAGAAAGGTTGTCATAAAACTCCCCCCCCCCCTCTCTCTCTCTCGTGTTTTTGAAACCAGCCAGAATAGAATTTATTTTTTTCTGTTATATTTAATTTCTAAATAACTACACAAAATTGAGTACATATGAATTCGAATTTCGTTTAATAAATTATGAGAACTGGTGTTTAAATAAGAATCTCTGGACAAAACTTGACAAAGTAGGTAGAACGTGCTATGGGAAAAAGTATAATAAATGCATTTTGAAAAAAGTGTACATAGAACTTGTTGAGACAAACCTGTTTATCTCAACAGCACGAGTTTGTAGTTATAATATTTTGTACTCTATCATTTAACGTGACAACAGTAACAATTTGTACTGTATCATTTAACGTGACAACAGTAACAGATACACGAAATGAGAAAGCGTTTGCTATAATTAAGCTACAAACATTAGTGGGAAAACGATTATATTTTTATTCAAGAAGTTGATACCACTAAATAATATTTTTGGTGGAAATGCCACCACCATTAGTCCAAGTCTCAAAAAGTCCAATTAAAAGAAAAATATAGGGATTTTGCTTTTGTCTGATTCCACTGCATCTTAAAATAAAAAAAAACAGATGTGAAAAAAACTCGAGCTTTTACCTATCACTCACTGACCTGTAAACGCTTATGTATGTAATATTTTTGTGAAAGTGAATCTTTATCCTTGAATCAATATGCACTTTGATCATTATGTAGAGGTCCTTCTTAATGAGTCACAAACAAAAGTATTCAGTAAAGACTAGGGTAAAATGACTAAGTTTATGAATATAAAAACAAATTTAGAACCATGAAAAAGATATATATGGACAAAAACACAAAATATGGGTTGGGGATTTTCCGTGGGTGTGACTTCTATCATTGGAGGTGAGATTTATCCTTATTCACTTCCATAAGAGGTTTAGCATGTTTCTGGTTGCTGCAGGATGAAGGTATAATAATTTCTGGTGTTTTCAACAATATTTTTTATGCAGATGTTGCACTCTTCAACGGGAATGGAGGAATTGCACAATGGCTTGAAAATACTGGCTGGTCATCCGTCGGCCTTGGCACACCTCGTACCCACAGCAATTGTTTCCACAGCTGTTGGGCATGGGGAAGTGATAGCCTTCCTTCAAAGAACAATAGTCCTAGGGATGTTTGTCTCTTCCACAAGGGCATGGCGTCTCAAGACTATGAACTGGGCTGCTTTCGTATCCAGCGAAAAAGGAGGGCCGGGGGAGTTGGGACAAAGGATTATGTGTGTGGAGACTTCACCATAAGGGAATGACTTTTGGGAATTGATAAAAAGAGTTCGTGGAATCGACATCTAGTAATCGTAAGGTGACTTATGAGTACGAATTAGTCGAGCTTGTTAGACAGGCATTAGAGAGGTGTTGTAAGAGTAGTATACAAAAGGGTACAGGCGTGATATGAATAAACAAGATGGAATGTAAAAAAAAAAAATAGATGGAGCAAGGCATGGGTGCTGCCATGATATTAGAGAAAGGATTTTTAGTCATCATTCTTTGGTTCTCGGTATTATTATTATTATTATTATTATTATTATTATTATTATTATTATTATTATTATTATTATTATTATTATTATTATTATTATTAGCCTCCTTCTTACCTTTTATTTGTCTAATTTTAATGAAATTTGGTAGGTATGCACCTTGGGGTTTGAAGAGTATTTTCCCCAGTTTTCTAACTGCTTATTTTCTAGGATCACGTGTTAGTCCAAGGACAAAATATTTCCTTTTATCGCCGAGTTTTAAGAGGCATGAAAAGGCAGATGTGTCAGAGGCACTATTTTATATAATTCTGATCATTAATTGTTTTTCAAGGTTACAAGTCAGTATAAGTGTCAACATTTTAATTTTTTATGGCTTTAATGAAACTTGGTAGGTAGGAAGGTACCTAGGGAATTGATGATTCTTTCTCCCTAGTATTTTTTACCGTGATATTTCTTTTTCAGAGATTCACATTTTAGCAATTGTCCTGTAGACTCAGAGAACCAGGATAGGTCTCTGATCTTCAGAATCTTTGTCAGAACTTAAAGTAATCAACTTTTTAGGTTAAAACAGCATCTTTGGCCTCCGAAACAATATCATGCTGTATCACCTGCACTGCATTTCATTATCTTTTGCCAAATTATGATTCTCGAAATCTCAGGCTTCAAGAGGTTTTTATTGATTCTTCTGCAATTACTATATTTTAGCGCAGTTGCATTAGGCAATCATGGTGTTGAGTTTTAATATCTGTTCGTGAGAACAGATGCAGATGAAATCTGGAATTATTTTCTCAACGCAGAGCACTACTAAAGGATCTTATCAAAAACGTAATTGTAATTGTACCGTATTTTTGAGGGGAAAGAATCCGTCATATTCTGAAAACTTTTTGGTCGATGGATTTTAATGTTCATATTTGTTGTGATTCCAGTTAAATTATTAAGCGCAGTTTGGTGCGTTAATAACAGTTTAAATATCTCAGATATTTTATGCAGTCATACGTAAATAGCAAGTAATTCCACCCACCTACACCTTCCTATGCGTTTTGCAGGTCTTAATACGACAGAGACGTTTGCTATATGCAAAGTGAAACCACAGACTGAAGGTGACAGACGGTGACGTAACTATTATCATGAATGACATACTCAAACACCCACAGTGAGTAAGAATGAAATTTTAAAAATAACTTCTGCCTTGTTTATCAGTTGTACTTCCCAAATATTAAACACACGGACACTCACAACGCGCGCGCTCTCTCACACACACACACACACACACACACACACATATATATAGCTCTCATCCCTAGAGACTTGTAGAGAACTGGGAAGTCTTCCCTTCCAGCGCCATCTTCTAACAGGAAAAAGTGTATGATGATATTTGTGTCTGTGTGTAAATTAAATTCATCAAAAAGCAGTGTTCTCTGATTGGAGTGGTTCCATGAAAAGCAGAACCACATCTACTGCCATATATGTTCTCCATCCGGAAAGCATCCACAACATCAGACATGAAATATAAGTACACATAGCATTCATTAGTAGTTCACTACCCCCTATGCACACTTCGTACGCCATCGGAATTGATTTTCCTGGAGACTAAGACCTTTCCACTTCTATACTTATACTGCGTCTAGGGATCATTTTCTCTGTCTGG
Source organism: Macrobrachium rosenbergii (assembly GCF_040412425.1). Taxonomy (NCBI): domain Eukaryota; kingdom Metazoa; phylum Arthropoda; class Malacostraca; order Decapoda; family Palaemonidae; genus Macrobrachium; species Macrobrachium rosenbergii. Next base: position 26,304,592 of record NC_089790.1, read on the forward strand.
TCTCATCCTTCCCCAAAAGGCTTTCGAATTGTATACGCTTTTTTATCAGACTTCTAACCTCTATTTTCTTTGTGACCAGACCACACCCAAGCTCCCTGACCCAACTTTTCGCCCATGCTACATTTTTACCACTACGTATATATATTTCTCACCATCAGACCTTCTTACTGCACAAACACTACGAGAAGAATGCATTGCAAAAGTTTCTACATTTTTGTCATTTGCATCGAGCATCCACATTTTCACATCCCAGTAGAAGATTTGACTCAACAGTTCCTTGCTACTTCCAGTGATTTCTTACATGGATATTTGACCTCTCTTTAAGACGTATTGTAGAAATTTTGCTCCCTTGATTCAAATATTTTGCCACTCAACTGCTCCGATTCTTGCGTCGTCTTTTGTATATCTAACCACTTTCATTCTCTCACCATTGTTATGACATTCATTATAATGGTGGTAAACAACCATGCAGATATAACATGTCTGTGCCTCAAACTAACTTTTGCAGTTCTCCAATCCGTTAATGTCTATGATTTCTAAGAATATATACCCCCCTCCTCCCGTAATATAAACTGATTGCTCTCAACGAATTACATTCTACCAATAACCATAAATCCCCAGAGCTCTCTCCGTATTACATCGGAGAATTTTGTCATGAACTGCCTCTAAATTCCTTCCAAATTACATTTGGTATTGTGGTGTTTCCATGGCTCCTACTCTCACCTCTTTAACCTTTTCCGTATAACACTGAGGAATTCATTTTTACCCATTACTTGGGAACCTGTACGTCATCCACAAATACCTTTCATACACTGAACAACCACTCTGTCAATCTATTTACACTAGGCTATACTAGAGCGTCTCACTTGTAATCCTACCAATTCCAGGTGCTTTTCTGAATCTCGACCAATTTGGTTGCAGTCCTTACAACTTCAATACTTGCTCCATGGATCCGGGGATGTATTCCCTTGATAGTTTCTTCCCATTTGCATCTTTTATTCTAAGTTCCATGTACTCGTTAACCTTTCTTTCAGTATTTATGTTTCCCACCAGAGGAACGAGAATGTAGAATGGTTGGAAAGATAAGGATGTAAAATGTTTAAGAAAGGTTTGATCTATCGTGAATTAACAATGAGTATATGGAAGAGAATGTTGATGGACGTAATGATGTGAAGTGTCTGGAGAAAGAGTTGATCATAATCTCCATGACCTAAAAGTGAAATGAGAAGGAATTAACAATTTGAGAGAGTGTGACGATTCATGATGTTACTATAAAATTATATGATTAAGTGAATTTGATAGGAAACAGCTGTTCTTAGTGTATGCCATTCCCTTGCCATTGTTCTAATTCTCTCATAATCCTTTCCCACACACAGGTTACATTTGGCATATAAGAGTGTAAATCGGGAGTTGATGAAGTCCGCCCAATTTTTAAGACTAATATTTCATTTCTGCTTTCTCTTTTAGAAACTTGTACACTGAAGGTCCAATACCAATATCGCGTAGGCGCACCCTAAGAGGCGTCTTATCCGGTGAATGGCAGTAGCAATTCAAATTCAAAAACTGAGGCCATTCGGTATATTTTTATTTAATATTTATAATTTAGCCATAGTCCCCAACTTTATTGGTCAAAGAAGTGTCGAGTTCTAATTTTTGTTCATCCAGTTTGCCAGTGTTTCTGAGATATATTCATTGTACTACTTATTATTACAGATATACGTCAACACTTCATAAGACAATTTACGACTAGGACCGGCTTGGTCTAGTCCGAGTATGTAAAATACTGTAAGTACTGATGCCATTCAAGTTGATTTTATGATTTATTATTATTTGGCCGTCTTTCTTACTTCTGTTGTTCTAAGAAGTCTTACATCCTCATTTTTGTTCATCCTAAGATGATGTTTTCATATTATTAGTTATTATTACTAATATGATAATTATATGATAGATATTCTGCATCAGTCCTTTTTCATTCTCCCCCTTGGCGAAGGGTGTCAATACACAATCTGTATTTTTGCAAAGTTTATATGTCTCCTAATTTCTGTAAAGTAAATTAAATAAACTTCTAAAATATGGATGCAAAAGGATGAGTGGTTTTTCATTGTGTAAATGAACAGAACAGTGTTGTCTAGTAGTTTAAGTATATGTAAAAGGAAGATGTCTGCCAAACTGAAAATAATTGCATACCCCCCCCCCAAGGTTTAATACGCCGCAGGAGAAAATAACTTGTTTGGATTGAAATTGTAAGTCAGCTTTTAGTAATTTGCCTTTTGTAAGTGAAGAAACTTGTGGAGTTTGTGTTGAAATTTATTTATTTTTTTGAAAGGTTTTAATTAGACAATTCATCACAGTATTGATTACAGCTTAGGATTTTCGCCCGGGGATAGAGTATAGCAATCATCAAATGCATATTTGTATTTGAAAGATAAGAATTTACATTGCCGAGTCAATACATTTTTTTTTCAAATCTTCTGAGAATTTAACATGATTATTTTATGCAATGCTGTTATACTGTTGTGTTCTATTGAATGAGAGAATAAATTTCTTGGGAGGTTTTCAACCCTAATACGAATAAATAATTATACTTGCTGATAAATGGCACATTGTAGTCTTTAATCCTAATTTCAGGTTGAAGTATGCCTAGTCACAAGGGAATAGGACATGGTTGCTTACTATAATTGATTGTCCTTCTGGATCTCGTTTTCTGCATTTTTGGTCGTCTTTTCGCTTACTTATTTGTCCTCACTAACAGCTCATAAAAATGGACGCGACTCATGTATACGAAAAAGACGCTGCACTAAAACTACTCGTTGTTCAGGACTGTAGATCTTCCTCGAGTTCAGTTGTACCAAGGTATTACTTTTTCACGTAGTGTCTATACACACATATATATCCAGTATATATATATATATATATATATATATATATATATATATATATATATATATATATATATATATATATATATAAATATATACACAATATATATATACTGTATATATATATATATATATATATATATATATATATATATATATATATATATATATATATTGGATGGACAAAACCCAAAAGTATCAGGAAGTGCTTTCGTATACCACGTCAATGATGCAAGCCGATGGATTAGCACCTTTATTTCCACGGTAACTCGTTCCTTGATATATATATATATATATATATATATATATATATATATATATATATATATATATATATATATATATATATATATATATATATATACACACACATAATAAGTTGAAGGTACAGGAGAAGTTTAAAAGAAATAACCGATTGCCAAGTACTTTCGTGTGTTAATTATACGAAAATTACTTGGCATTCTGTCGTTTCTCTTTAAACTTTTCCTGTAGCTTCAGAGGATAGGCAAATCATATGCAAACTTTATTTTTTTTATTTATTATCAAGAAACGGGTTACCGTGGAAATTCAAAAATAATGCTGCTAATCCCATTGCTTGCATCATCGACGAGAGTATAAGAAATCATTTCCTGGTACTTTGGGTTTTGCCCATCCAATCACTGACAGGACGCAAAACTGCTTGCACGATAATCATGCTATAATTGCTAAGGAAATGTATTGTTGAATGTTACTGCAGATTAGGGAACCTTGCTGGTTATGAGTTTTTCCAAATTTGGATTTCTCTTCTCCCTTAAAGGTGTGTATCGGGTTTCCAAAGGCATTTAAAAATTTTTGTTTTAAAGGTAAAAAGTTCCCTCCTTCAAGAACTATTTTCTAGAAAGTAAATGTTGAAATGGAAAGTTAAGGCTCTGGATGCAAATGCCTGCCTGAAACAAGCGAGTATAAGGGAAAGGAAGCGGGGTAGGGCTTGCCACAACGAAAGTAATTGATCTGCATTGTAAAGAGTATTAAAAAAATAATTTCATCCTAGAGATGGTTTTGCAGTTTGAGCTGTATAATAGCTCCAAGGCAAGGCTGCATAGTGATAAGGGGGCGAAGTTGAGTTACATTTCCATGAGTTATGATCGAAGAGTTGTTAGGGAGTACAGAGAAAAAGGCAAAGTAGTCTTGGAGGCATCGAACTGGTAAATTTACCAGATCCCCATTCAGGTAAGTCTATGAGACAGGTGATAAGACGATGCGAGAAAGGTTGCGGACTTGTCTCATATTCTGAACTAGAGTATAATAAAACTACCATTTCCATACTAAGTCTAAATATACTGGTAGCAACGACGCAGGAATTGCAGGAGGCAACTCGTTATGATATAGTTTGGTATTTGAAAGGGTGTTATACTTAATGAGGTTAGTAAACGAATTAAAAAAACACGCTCAAATGAAAATATGTGTAGCTGAAAACACGCACGACTAAGTGGGTTATTATAATAATATAGCTTGTAAGTGATTTGAATTGGTAATGATCATGGGGAAAGAGGAAACGATGGTAACATAATTGCAATGAATAATTTTTCACATTCTGGCGATATCACAGTATACTGTATATTGACATATACATGCAGACGTACAGACAGCTACAATGGTTCCGGGTGGCGTCTCCTTTTGGTTATCAAACGTGGAGGCTTTCTCTCCCCCCGTCTTCATAATGGGTGCATTGGCCCTGGCTGGAATTAGGTTGCGAAGTGCTGGTCAGACTCAGAGTACCTAGTGTGAAATTGGTTTTGGAATAGGTGTAGTTGCTATGCGGCAGCACTCTTTGCCTAGACATTTTTTGTTTGGGTCAAAACATTTATCATTAGTGTGATTCACTTTAATCTCATAATGTATTAGTACGCTTCATGTATGATACAGCTCAAATTGGCCGGATTGATAACTCCCTTTTCTGTATTCTACGATATGTATTACAGACGTATGGGTGCGGTTTTGATTTTTCTTTTTAAATAGTGCTAACCTACCTGTTACATGATTCATGAAACCATCCAACTACTGTTTTATAGTTTGTTCTTGATGATGAGAAAATTGTAAACTGCTCAAATTGGTTCACGCCTGTCTTATGAGAGCTGTAATGTTTTGTGGTTTTAAACTTGCTTAAGCAAAACTGGTGTTGTTTACCCACCAATAACTTTCTACATTTAAGTCATTTATCTGGCCATTATATTGACCAAGGTCATCATTTTACGGAATATTGCCGTAAGTTCCTTGTTCTTAATTTCCATAATTAAAAAGGTAGCCTCACTTTAGAATCTTTTCCAATTTACCATTTTAGCCGCTTCTGCTTCAAGCTATCGGTCCAAAAGTTAACTCCCATCTCCCGTCTTACTATCCATTCTTTCCTAGCGATTATTTCATTGTGCAACTGCAAGGTTTTCCTCCTGTAACACCTTTGTAACCTTTTACTCTCAATTTTCCTTTCAGCGCCGAGTGACCTCGTAGGTCCCAGCGCTTGCCTTTTGGCCTAAACTCTATATTCCATTATATCCCAAAGGTTAACCCCTTATGACGATTTTGAAAATTCTTTTGCAAACCTTCTCCCATATTTACTTCGCTATAGTTGGTTATTCATGAAACAATTTGTGAAGTGCCTTATCCTCCTTTCTGCCCGGAACCTGTAGAATTCTATTCCTGCATATTTTTTTCTATTCCATTGTTTACAAAAGTATACTGTTGGTGTCGATGACCTTGGTAGCTTTGACTATAGTTTTTAATTTGCAGTCAACCAATCAGTTAATCAGTCAATCAGCCAATGCTCTATTTATCTCTTCCCAGGTAATTTGATTGTTTACTATGCCATCCTCACTGGAGATTAAATAATGTGATGATAATTGTTCATTGTACTTTGCATTTGTAGGCCTTGAAGTAAGTTCATTCAATTATCATGCTTGTTTAAGAAGCTGTGTGTGTCAGTGGTTTTACTACAGTGTTTACAATTTGTAGAATAATTTGTCTTCAGAAACCGAAGGCCATAAGGATAGATTCAGATAATGCTGTTGTCAGGGTCTAAAGATGATGATGAGAAAATTGCACGACCCCCTAAAACGTGATGGACACAGGAAAATTCATCATTGCCAAGGCCATGACTACCTATCACTTCATAATTATTTTTAGGACCTTGAGCGAAATAGCCAGTTGGTAACAGTGAAAAAACACCTAAATTTCTTTTGCTTGGTGTTCAGCTGCGCCAGTATTAAGTAGTCAGATGTTATTTTAATCTCTCTCTCACGCCCCTTCTCCCCCCCCCCACCCTCTCTCTCTCTCTTTGGTGTATAGTTTTATTTTTATTATTGTTTATTCTTTCAACTGAATACCTGTTCAATCAGTATGAGTAACTCTTGAACAACATATTCAATAGACTAGAGAATTAAAGACTGTTCAAAACAAGCTGTCGCTCCCTGGCGTAAGCTTAGTTTCTACCGGATATTTTGTTTTTAAAAAGGGCTTACATTCTTTGGGCCTCCCAAAAGGAAGTGGGCAAGTAATTATGACTATTTCCTTAGCTGAAGAGCCTTGTTTCTCATCCATCTCTTGCAGAGCGTTTATCCTTATTCTTTTCGATGTAGTTCCGAAGATTTTTTTTTCTTTACTTTAGTTATTTGATTAGCTGCCTTACCACAATTTGATTTTCTGATTTCAGTCGTCCCCTTGACCTCGTTTGGTTTACTGAGCTCTAGATGTTTAAAGTCTTTTACTTCTCTCCTTTGACTTTTTATCTTTGTGATGCTTAATAACTACCTGTTTGTTTGTAGCACTTGATAACGGCCTTTTTTTATGTAGCTAATAAGGTAAAACGACCTTCGTATAATTCTTTATGTGCTATTTTCTTTATTCTAAGACCAATTACCGTTGCCTGTCCCAGTCTTTTATTGTCTGTGACATTGATTTTTATTTCTAGGGGATTTTTATGTAGATATTTCTTTGTCCATTTTTGGTGGCATTTCAGAGTAACCTTTCTCTTCCTTTTGACTCTTTATTGGCCCCAGCTTAGACATTTTTTCATCACGATCTCCCTCGAACCATAGTTTTTAATGTTCTGCCAAAGTGAATATAACTCTCTGTCTTTGAATAACTCCAATGCGGACAGATTTCATGAAAAGCCTAAATCTTTCAGTGTAATCGTCAGAATTACAAAATGGAAACCTTACTTTCCTTTCGGTACGTGTTTTATTACTGTAAATTCTTTTAACATCTCTACAAGGGAGAGTGTTATTGTGTAATTTTGCTGTGTTTTAGATGTATGCCATGACCCAGATATAAATTAAGGGTCAAAGGATTCTTTGTGCACAAGTTCTGCTTCTGAGGATTAATCTTTGTTAACTTGGCATGTTCATTTTAATTGGTTGAAAAGCTTAGGTTTAGATGTGTTAGGAATTTTGAAAGTATTACTACATCCTCTTGAGTTGCAGATCATCTTGAGACTATGTGAAGCAATGATTATTACTGAACTTTCTTTTCAATGTAAAATTGATTCATCAGCAGCTTCACTTAGATCACAGATTTTAGACTCCATGCACTATTTTAGCATCAGAATTTCCACTGGTGTCTTTAAATCCTCCACAGTCCCAATCCTTATAGCTAATACAAGGAAGTTATCTCTGGACCTGGGTGTACTGCGCTCTGAATTAAAACTTCTTCAGATGAATTTTACTTTTGTTTTTGAGAAACCCTTCGAAGTATCCCCTGCGCCACTGCCTAGCCTTATACTTTACCTCCATTCCTGCTTGCTTTCTGATATCTTGCTGCCCAACCTCTCTTCCTATTTACTTCTTAGTGCTACTGTGGTTTTTTTCTCCAGTTTCACTTTTAATTCCTTGTACTTCATCTTCTTTATTTTCTGGGTCTCTCGATCTTGCTGTCCTAACTCCCTCTTTTTCACTATCTGAATGGCTGAAACTACCAAGTATCCTAAATTTCTTGATGCTTTGCAAGGCATGACATTATGAAAGCTACCTTCCCTAGCTCTGTATCTCAGCCACCACAGACAATTACTATCAGTTCTTCCAACCCTGTACACCCTAATCTTGCTCTTCTCAGTACTGCACACTTTACCCTTTCATTTTCATTTCACTAAGTGCTATAGCATCCAGCTTTCTCTCACAAAAAAAAAGGCTACCCTCAGACGTTTCTTCTATGCCATTAATATGGCATAGAAGAAATGTCTGACATCCAAAACCCCAAGAATTAATATTTGATCTTCTCTCAGTTTTTTTTTTTCAACAAGAGTACTGCTTTTCTGCTGAAATTATTTTTTGGTTGAAACCATCTTCTCTTTTTGTACTTTTATGCTGGGGGTGGTCTGTACAGGTGGTAATAAATATCTGGAGAGCTTGTAAATGATGAAAGCCTATTTTAGTCAGAAATTCAAGCAGCTGTGGTTATTTAAAGTGGTAGAATAATGATTACTCGGTGTTGACACGTCGGTAAAAGTGTAAGTCGTTCAAATTAAGTCTGCTAGTGCAGGAAGATGGTAAACCCAGTTCCCTATTGAACATGCATATAATTTATAAACGACATTATCTACCGGCGTCTCCCCTTTTTAAGGAGCAATAGAATCCCTCCATGAGGTTAGGGTAGACTAGGATTAATCCATGTGGTAATTATTTTTTTAATGCTTTTGTATTATTATCATATAAGACGTGTTTGGGGTAGATAAATTTTTCTTGCTGTCTTCATTATTGGTAGCGGTTAGTTACGGAATTTTTCCATTGATATACGAATTCACATGCTCATCTGTATAAATAGCATGATGGTAAAACCCCAGTTAAGCAAGTCTTTGCTAAGTTGCCCCAGAGAGTAAACTAAGAGATGATTATAATATGATTTTACAAAGTAATTGTCTTAATAGATAAACAGTCACCATAATCCTTCCTCATTTATCCTTAGAAATGTAGTAAAATTAACTGGACTGAGTTTATTTATTACTTTTACCTGCACATATATATAAAACCAAGGAAATAGTGCTCTGAAGGATTTGATATTCACGCAGATGGGAGTGGACGTAGGTTGGATATCGCCATGTGCAAATTTGATGAAAACTCAAGTCCGATCTCCCAGAGCTTAGTTTGACAGCCTGAATTTCATAAAATTCAATCAGCGTCCAAACTCCGCAAATCGCTATCAAGTGTTCTTCGGCGAATGTCAGCTAACTGCGTTTTTATTTCTCTTGGTCTTCCTCATTAGCGGTTAATCCGGTTCAAAACTTGACTAAACCTTTTGTTGCCGAATGCCACACAAACCAGATACATATCCATTCCCACCACGTGATCCCCAACGCCTTTGTTTAGTGTAAGAACCACAGATCGTCACCTTATTAATATAAGTGTGTTAAATCCTCTGGGTTTTATAACCATTTGCTTTTGTTACTTTTAGTCATATACTTTAATTTAATCATTATTTCTTTACCATAATTCTTCATTTCTCTCTTAAGTCGGCAGATATTATCACCATGCCTTGGAATATAACTTGATCATTTCATGTTGAGTATTAAGGTGATACGAGTATTAAGGTGATACTATGTAAACAACCTCAGACAGTCTAAAACGATAACAGTTGCCCAGTACTTTTTGTCGGTAGTTAGGGAGCGTACCATCGGCTCCGCTACGGCGTATATGCATCCAGGGTAGTGACCTCTAGGTCTCCGTGATCGAGACCATGTCTCTCTCTCTCTCTCTCTCTCTCTCTCTCTCTCCCCGTGGTTATTGGTAGAGGACTGAGATCGACTGATGACCTGTGCAGAAGAATATTCGCCTTGCTTGCAATATTGTTGCGTTGTTAATTATGTCTGTTACGTTGTTATTTGTGTAAAAAATAAAAGGTCTATTCAATAAGTTATTACTCTCATTACTTCGGAAAAAAATTCGTCGTCCGATAACAAAATTGCTTTTTTAACTAAGTTCCTGGGTTTGCTCTTCCGGAAAAAGAGGTAAAAAGTGGTCGCTTACAGTTGAAATTGTCGTTGTTTAAGGAACTTTTACGGTAAGAATGTAATTTCTTCTAGATTTTCAAATCCTCAAGGTTGAAGTTCGGAAGCAAAACAACAAAGTTGTTGCAACGTTGTTATATTATTTTCGTATGCTGTTAGCTGTTGCAGCTCTTAACCCACTGACATTTTCAAACCTTTACTAATTCCAAAATGAAGCTTCAATCCAATATAAAGATCGGAGAGGCCACATAAGCAAAACGATATAGGTTGAATAGGAGTTCGATTTAAAGGTAAAATGAACAAAGAACCATATATATAGACTGAATAGGAGTTCGATTTAAAGGTAAAAATGAACAAAGAACCATGTAGTTAAACCTTTCTTATAGGCAGTCGTTATTAAGTGCTGTTGCCCCTGCGGCGTATACAATTTTCAGGTAACACTTCTCTGATTTCTTGTACCGTTTTTGCCACCATACCCCCTTTTCCCCTTATATGGGGTGGCTCCATCAAGAGTTGGCGTACTAGTCTTTTAGCAAGTATGAGCCTGGTTGCGACTCATTATAGATAGATGTGGAGGTATGTTAGCAAAACCGCGACCAAAATAGTTGCATTATTTTGAACGAAGAAGGAAGGTGAAATGAAACAAAGGAGCGTAAGCCATTCTTGCCATTTATTCCACCTTGTCAGATCATACCAAGTGAACAAGATCGTTATTTTGTATATAGACGGTGGTCGTAGCATTCAGCCAGAAATTACAGTAGAACGAAGATGAGGACAACTGTAAAGATTGTTGACAATTGTCCCTACGGTCTCTTAAAAGCTCACGTATACACAGAGATGAAATTGTTTTCTCTGGGAAGAATATTCCTTATCTGAAGTCAAAATCCACTGTCCTTTGAGAGCTTAAGATATTAACATAAAAAGTTGTAGGTTAACCATACAGTCAGTTATCTTTCAAAAGGTTTCTGTCATCATTCCTGTTATATATATATATATATATATATATATATATATATATATATATATATATATATATATATATATATATATATATAGAGAGAGAGAGAGAGAGAGAGAGGCAGGCGCCGGAGGAGGGGGTGCTTACTGGGAATCAGATATATATATATATATATATATATATATATATATATATATATATATATATATATATATATACAGTATATGTATCTAAATATATATAATCAGGTGATATGTGTTGTTCCTTTTAGGATGTGGTTCAGGAAATGAAAGCATTTTGTAAATCATTTCATCAATTTGGTGAGACGAGGATAAGCCAGCGCCTCACGAGAGCTTTTCCAAACGGCTATAGTAGCCTCTGACTGATCCCCAACAAGCAACCCCCCCCCTCTCGCCCCCTCTCTCCGCCCCCTCTCTCTCTCTCTCTCTCTCTCTCTCTCTCTCTCTCTCTCTCTCTCTCTCTCTCTCTCTTAAAAAGATAAATACGCCTTACAGCAGGTATCTATATCATTTCTCGAGATGTAATGCTGCTCGGCAACCTATATAACATTCAGAGTCGTAATTTCCTATGATCGATTGTTGAGCCTCGGCATTTCTGGCATGGTGACAGTGACTGATTGGCTCTTTAACCATATGTCATTCTCATGCTCCGTGATGAAGAGTAGAAAAAGTGGGATAGACGTAGATGTGGCGTAAATAATAAGATAAAACTTTAAGATGTTTACTTGGCTTGTTCTCTGTTACAAGGAGGGCAAGTTATGAACAAAATATGACTTATATAAAGTTCCTTCACTATAGTTGTTGGTTTAATGATCCTCATGCGGAGTAAACGCATAGTTGGGTGAAAATATTTTGACCAACTGACTTCAAATTAACTGTCGGGGAAAAGATCTGGAAACGCAAATCTGTATCTTATGAAAATAACAGCAAAGTAACTAATGATATTTTAGGGAAATATTATGAGGTGCTAATGTTATTTCATGAAGTTATATGAGTGTGGGAATTTCACGAGATTAAGCCTGTTGATAGTCTCGTAATTTAGTTTTTCATATACAGTGGCTGCGTACCTCTGTCACTAAAGTGAATTTATGGCCGGGTAAGTGTTGGTGTCATTGTTAAGAGTAGAATGTGGCCCAATTCATTTCCCAGTTTAGGGAGAGATCATTTCAGTGATACATCTGATTGAAGTGTTTTAAAGTTTTTACTCTCTGTCACGTAGTAGTGCTTGCTTTTAAAAAGCAAAACTCGGAGGAAACCTGGCGTCTCGACTTTGACAAGTGAGGAAGAGGAATTCAACTCATGAATCCGTGAAAAGACTCCAAACTCTATTTTTATCCACTCGCGATAGCTATCTCTCGGTTGAGGCGTGTGGGCGGTTTTGCCAGTTAGTTTAGCTTAGCCGGCAGAGGAACGCCGGACCGCTTCGGGCCGTTTGGGATGGGAGGGTGGGAGGTGGTAGGCGTGCGAGGAGGGCAGCAGTCCTGCGACGGAGAGGTCATCTCTGACATAGTACCTTTTCTTTGTCCCTTCCCATGGTTTCGTCGCTGGCCGTCGCCACGCTGTTCAGGGCTCGGTTGCCATGGTCTTAGGTCGTGTAGGGAGCGGTGGCATCTAGGACTTTTGAGAGGAAAAAATCTGGAAAACTACGGACACGGAATCACTCTTAGCGTGGTACTACGATCGTATGATCGTAGTACCACGCTAAGAGTACATTTATATAAAAGAAGAAATGTTTACATGTAAATTGAAGACGCACACTCACTCAGTATCGACGTAGAGGTTTTAAGTTGAGAAGTATAGTAGTCATCCTATACGATATAGCTGAGCTGTTGACGCTAATAAGGCAAGTTCCTCCTTTCTCGCGTGTGGAACAGAAGAGAAGAATGGGGACTCGAGGTTGTTGGGGAACTGAGAAGGGGGTGGGAGGAGGAGAAGGCTCCTTTTGGAGAATAGGTAGCAGCATGGGGTTGTTTGAGAAAAGGGAGAAGAGAGTTTTATTAGAGGGAGGTGGGTGGGTTGGTAAGGGGTTTTTGTAGGCTGCACGTGAGAGGGTGTAAGTTGTTGCGATGGTGTAAGGTGAGCAATGACCCCCAGCCACACTGTAAGGAGTGGCCAATAGGTAAGTTGAGGGCGATGGAGAGGGATGATTTGGATTTTAAAAGGGAGGGCTTTAAAGACCAGCCTTTGTTCTTGCTATGATTGATTGATTGATTGATATATTTTTTATCATGTATTTAGTCTGTGTTTTCTTAGGTGGTTTCATTGCCAAAGATAAAAAAAAATACAAGATTACACTCTAGGTTGAATACGCGGTGGCAAATTATTCTTTCGTATTCAGGCAAAACATGCATGAAAACTTGTTCTCTGCCATGTGTGTATAACTTAGTATTCTCCTTCCAAACCAATTCACAAATCCATTAGCGCAACTTATTAAAAGAAGGAATTACATGGAATGAGCAGAATTCCAATATTAACCAGATGTAATATCTCTCTCTCTCTCTCTCTCTCTCTCTCTCTCTCTCTCTCTCTCTCTCTCTCTCTCTCTGGGTATTAATAAAATTGTAGGTTATCAAGATAGCATTATTTTTGCCGTTGTTATCAGTTATATTCTAATTGTTTCTCCGTGATAGTTGCCCATGAAAATGAAAAACCTGTGCAGAAACTGACATATAAAAAAGATTGAAAATATTCAGTGCAAACACAGCCAAAGGATTCAAAACAGGCCAGAGAAACTTCATTCAGTTCTGTTATCCTGTCCGAAATACGCATTACTTTGTTTATGATCTGAGAGGCGCACTGACAAAATTTCATGCATGAGTGATCTGCTGCAAGTGAACGAGATCGAGATTCAGTAGTTTGTCCTGCAAATGTTGTAGAATGTACGATGGTGTTGTCTCTAATAGTAGTCAAATCATCTTTAATAATAATGGTAATATAATTATCATTATTATCAGTGATTATTTAGTCACGAATAATAATAACCTGTTCTGCATTACAGTTTACTTAGCCTATTGACGATTTCAACATTCTGGGTTTCTAGTTAAAATAGTAGCCAGACCTTGTCGTGGCAGGTAAGCAGGAATTGTACAAGTGTCCTGTTGGTTATATATTAGTTTCGGGTCATTGTATCTGTCTGCAGGGAGATGGACGTAGCTCTTGAATCTCATTTCCTTTGTGCATTTGCTTACATCAGTGAACCAAAGTATTGCTGATTATTTCAAAATTTCTTTTGTTCACTGCAAGACAATGGAAAACCATTTTTAATACCTTATTGTACAGAATTATTATTACCAACGTTTGCTGATTTATTTACCATTAACTTTAGAAATATTCATGTGACATTGCGGCATAATTTTCGTTCTGCTTATGCTAAAGCTACTGCTGTCGTTATTAGTACTATTAGTAGTAGTAGCAGCAGTAGTAGTGGTCTTTGTGGTTTAAAAATAGTTTTTTACTTGAAGATTCTTTACTTTGTAAAGTATGCCTCGGATCATGCGAACACACCATCTGTCATATCTTCTGTAACTTTTCTACGGGTTTTCCATCATTTCATCTGTGAATTACTCCTTATGATATATATATATATATATATATATATATATATATATATATATATATATATTTATACGCATGTATGTGTGTGTGTATTAAAGTGAATCTTTCAACGCCAAGCTCTAATAACAATATCTTTGGGCACTGTGATGTCATACCAACTGTAACATGGTATGACATCACAGTGCCCACAGATAAAATGACGATCTAACCGAACTGACATATCACGTTGTTAAACCAAGTTCAATCAGACCACCTTGTCAAACCAGTTTGAATCGAATTATTCGTTCATGCAGCCTTCAAAGACTGTTGCTATTATTGAAACTCCTCACGTTTGTGTCTCGTCCCTAGTGGTACATGGGAAAGGGGGTAGGGTATTATATAGCGTAAATGAGCATTTTTAGGTTATGACGCCAGACATTTCAAGAATTTAGACAGAATGACAGTTAATATGTAAATGCTACAGTCATGGGGATGATTTTACGTTCAAATATGCTTGTACGAGGATTACGCAAAGAAAGCACATATAATTTAGTTCATAATTACTGGACAATTTCATTAAGGAATTGACGTTTAGCTGGCTTAAGTCTTATGCTCTACCAGTTTTCCTCATTCTTACCAAAAATATAAAAACGTCAATCGAATATCAGCAAAACGTCAGTGTTTTGAGACATTGAATTCGGTAGAGAAAATGCAGTTTTTGTGATATATGCCTATATATCACAACGATGATGCCGAAATTACGAGAAAATGACCAAGGACGGTCAAAATAAAAGAAGACGATTTTTTCAATGAAAACAAAGAAAATGAAGGAGAGCGTCCGAAGCCGATTGGATCTTGAATAACAAGTCTTACAAAAGGCCGGGCGGAAGCGTATGGGATCGAGCCCTCAGACACTCTCTCTCTCTCTCTCTCTCTCTCTCTCTCTCTCTCTCAGTCTTAGTGAAAGAAAAAAGATCAGAGTTGGGGGTTTAAAGGCGTGGAGGGTGCTGGGTAGAAAAGGAAGTTCCCCGCTCTTCTCGACGCCCCTACCTGCTGTGTATGGAGTTGGCCAGTCACGTGACCTGGTGTTATACTGGATTCAGCTGTCCTACATTCCTGTTACGCAAGATCTCGGAGGAGGTGTTCCAGGCTTGAATAAGTCTCTAGTTGTCTCACGTGTGTGATTTGCACTCCTCGACTGTTTTCGATATTATGAAAAGCTATCTTGATTTATCGATTGATTGAACACGTAGTCTTTGAATTTTGATGATGATATTTCTCCGACTCCTATAACCAACGACCTGGAGATTTTGTGAGAGATAGGAATGGAAGCCTTTGGGAGAAACAGCTTCTTGTTTAGGGGATTGCTCAGCCTTGGCGGGAATTTACGGTCTCTGAAAGCTTATTTCTTTTATTATCATCTTTTTTTCAACAGAATTGTTATTCACAGTGTCAGCTAATGATCCAGTTCAACATGGTTTCTGTGTTCAACATTAATTCTTTAAACAACCAGGAAAGCGCTTCCCAAGAAACTCAGATGTTGACTTGAGTGGGACCTTTCTTCCATCCCTCGCAGACCAGCACCTTGAATTCCCCCAGTCTATATTAAATCTTCCTCCAACGAAAAATGTTTTACTGAATCGTGGACCATATTGCTAGTGTTAATGCTAATCAAATACTTCTTGTGTGCGGAAAAAATAGTGTCCTTCCCGCTTTCTTCCCTCTCGATAGATATACGCTTTGCTCTCCTCACGAAAGGTCGTGTTTCTGCAAATTCTCTCCCAGGCTTTCTAATGCTCCAAATGCTACTAATATGAGTTTTTCCAATCCCTAGTCACTCCCCACCCCCCTTCCCATTCCCCGATTTACACCTTATTGTCGTAAGCTGTGCACTGGGCTTGCGTTATTATACACCTAAACGACACCTAGCCAGCATCTTGTTCCAGAATTATTTATAATGGATTTTTTGTATGCAGTAGCTAAAGAGCTTTCTTGTTGTTTACATGTTTTGTTTGGTTGTTGATACCTGTTCTCGAAATTCTTGGAGTCAATCACTTTAGTGCGTCAGTATATCATCTAACTTCTACAGGAATGAAAATGAGTGCCTGCTGATACAAACATATGGTAATTATTCATAAACTGTCATTGCTTCGGGTAAAGCAGACCTTACGCCAGCACGGGCATCTGTGAGTAGAAGCGTTCATTTTAGATGTATTATTTTGGTCTATGGTTTGTTATAGAAAAATAAAAGAATAGTTTTATTGTGGATTTCTGTGTATTAATGTTTATAGAAAATATCCACGATTGAATAACGGCCGGGCGATTACAAGAGCGCCTTGTTGAAGTCACTTGCCCCGTTTTTTGAAGAACAACATTGACTTGTCCACAAATTTACAAATTTACATGTAAATGAAATATTTACCGGCTACGTACAGTTTCGTAAGTGTTGGCTTTCATACAATGATAATGTATACTTATGAATAATTAGGCTAAAATTTTGCTTTACCAACGGGATATGGATGACAACGGTCAAAATAATGCAACGACTGGTGATGAGGGCAGAATAAGGATCCTCAGTAATCCCTCGGTCACACAAGAGAGATTTGCAATTCAGCTCCAGAGTGAAATTTATCTAGTTAGTAACAAGAATCAAGCGAGACCCGCATCCTAAAGGGTTAATTATTTATAAGTGTAGTGATACAAATTACTTTGCTTGTTACTTGATTAGTATTAATCCTCACAGTGAGCATAATTATGTAATTCAGTGTTACAGTTTATGTCCTCAGTGTGTATGTTAAGTACTGATCTGAAGAGAATATTCAAGTAGTTTGAAACTAAACTATTTAAGACACCTGAATCTGTAATTTTCTCATTGATCGAGTTGATATCAACCATATCTTGATTTCTGGAGCTTAGTGAGAAAAGTCTACGGATTGAGCACGCGTATTTAGACATGACATCTGCTGTGAGCTGAAATATAAAAATATATCATATAAGCCGTCAGTATTTAGCGTTTATCATTTACCGAGTCGTTAGTTAGCTTGTAAAAGAAATGAACAGGAAAATAACTGATAGGATGCCTGTTTAACCAACGAAGGAAAGAGAAAGATAGAATGATTTACAGCAGTCTCTCATTAATATTTTCTTTAAGAGATGCTTATGACTATTTGAGAAAACGGCCGGTTGAGTAGATATCTTAGTTGCGTGGTCCGGAGACTAAACTGGTGTCCACAATAAAGGTAAAATGCACACCAAATATGATTGATTGCTAGTGATCTGGCGTCACAACTGCCAAGCTCACTGACACTGATACTATGTATGTGTGTGCAGAACATAAGTTGTAGGCTCTTTAGAAAGTGTGATTATCGCTACACTCTCTCTCTCTCTCTCTCTCTCTCTCTCTCTCTCTCTCTCTCTCTCTCTCTCTCTCTCTCTCTCGTATTTTTGCTCACTCTTATGAGTTATTCCTTTTTCTAATCGGCTCTTAATAATAGCATTCTGTATGTGTATGTGTGTACTTGCGCGTGTGCTTGCCCCTCTTAAGTGGTCTTCAGGCTTATTAAACTTATGGAAGCAACCGGAAATGTTGCAATTGAGATATCAGTACTTGGGATTTGTTCATTCTTGCCGTTTGATCAGATGATTATCTCCTGAGCTCGTTCTCTGATGTCAAGATAATAATTGCACAGGACAGGCCCTGTCACCCAGAAAGGACTCGTTGAGGAAACGAAAGGAGAATTTATGTTTAAAGCAGACTGGAACAGAATGGGGCCAGTGCGTTTGCTCTGTCATTTTACGTAACACTTGTACATACTGGGGCATTTAATACTAGATATATTACGGAGGACATGAGATTTTACAATGGACTCAAATCGCAAGGTACCTTTATACTTTCATAGCGGTGTAATGCGTATACGTTCTCGTGGGCAAATCATTCGTAACCCCAAAATATCGGGAAAAAATTCTCTTCAGAAGAGTAATTTTGTACGGAGCTTTCTTTGGGGCAGGTTTCACAGAGAGAGAGAGAGAGAGATAGTGGAGGAGGGGGAGGAGGGTGGATGTATAAAGGCAGCATTCAGTGTCCTAAGAGAGAAAAAAAATAAAGACAGAAAAACCAGTTGAACGGGCGAACAGGAACTGCAAATGCGGTGTCGTTGTTCGCTAGAGGAATCCGTGGTGGCTGACCTGCCGCAGGCAACGCCATCTTCGACGGGAGGGTTTAAGCGTAGCGTGTGTGCGTGCATGCGTCCGTGTGTGTATGTTCGTGTAGGCAAGAGTGTCTTACAAGAACATTTAAGTATACTCGTATGCTGCAAAACATGTAGAGAGAGAAGACGATGGCTCTCGGTTTCTGGCGTTCGTGATGGTGCCCATGACCCTCGGAGTTTACAACACCAACAACATCAGCAACGTTAACAACAAAAGCAACGCCAGTAACAGCATAACTAAATGAAAAATAAAACAAGTGTAACCCCAGAACACGTTTTATGAAGGATATGTGGGACTGATTTGCAACACCAACGGTTATGGAAAGCAAATCAAAGATTGATAGTTTTCTGTAGACTGGCATCCAGTGATCACTGAAATAAATTAAATTCACTGTAACAGTCTTTCATTAACTGTCTATTCCCTCCAGACATATATACTTTGTAAATACTAAGTGTGTGGAAGCAATCATAAAAGAGTAAGATGCTTTTTGAGGTAAACGTTGATCCTCACCTTCTCTTGAATATACAGTACGTAAAAAAGAAAATACTAAATTTATGAGTCGCAGATTTAATCTACTTGATCTAAGCTTGAGAACGAAGTGACTTGATTGTATCTCGATAATTTTTAACACATATTCCCTATTTACTGTGCGGTAGTTTAAGGGGCATAATAAAGGGACAGTAATTTCTGAAATACATCTGGCGCAGCTTTGTTCATTGACGTACTTCATAGATAAACGCGAAATAAATATCCTCGATGGAATAAAATTCTATTTTTGTTTGCTGCGAATAAAAGAAACTTATTAACAGTAAAAGCTATTTGTGTCCTCTGTGGATAAAAGCGATTTTTAACGCCTTTTGTGAATCACAACGCCTTTGTGAATCAGGACAGCTCCTCTTACTGGTCTTCATAGGAGAAACTTGTTTAAGAAAGAAAATTGTTAATGCATTCCATGGGTAGAAACAAAAACTGGTATTACCCTTTTAGGATAAAACTGGAGCTTGTAATGATTATCCGTGGTTTAAAAAAGAAACCTTTTAAAGTACTACGTGGAATGCAGTGAAACCTGCTAATGTCCTCAGTTAAAAAAAAAAAAGGATAAGCTTGTTAATGACCTTTACGAATAAAAAAAAAAAACTGTGACAAACCTTCATCGAAAACAGCGAAATCTGTTAATGTTCTTTGTGATTAAGAGCAAAAGTTGGTGATGTCTCTCACGGGAAAAAAAAACAAAAACCTGGTATGTCAGTTGTGAGTAAAATCAAACCTTGAGCATGCTTCTTGATGAAAATTAAACCTTTTAATGCCATTTATGAATAAGGAAATGAAACGACCAATGTCCTATTTGGTTAAAAAAATATAAGGTGCCTGTTTATGCCCTCTGTGGTTAAAAGGGAATAAAATGAAACCTATTAATGTCGCCATGGATGAAAACTAACCTTTTTATACTTTATTTTGATAAAATCTAACCTGCACAGGTCTTCTGAATGAAAGTGAAATCTGTCAGTGTTCTTCTTGAACACTGAGATTTTTTGACACAATTTGTCTGCATCTAAATTTAAAAGACTGTTCAGGGATGCACATGTTTTCATGTATTTTTTTTTTATTTAATATGACTATTGCAGTTAGCAAGTAATAAGAGTATAGTGCTTTCTCCACCCTTGCGGTTAGTTAGTCGCAAATGGCTTGTGCTGAGTAGTGCTACAGACTTTCCCTTATTGTCTGGAAACTTTAGGATATCTTGTGGAATGTGCGTGTGCTGTAGCAGTATGAGGACTTGCCCTGATGACGTTAATGCTTGTGGAATTTGGTAATGCCTTCAAACAAAAGAGGCACCACAATTGCGGCATGAAGATTATCCAGTGCAGTCATATGCCTATAGTCAGTCTTAAAGCACATATAATAAAGATTTTTTTGTACCCTTCTTTCCGTATAGGTGGAGTACACAGAGCACACTTTTCTGCTATCCTCTCCCGGGCAAAATCAACAAACAGGGGACCCTAAGTATGAGGCCTATGTAAGAGCTGGAGCTCTTACTCTTCATAGTAAAAGGGGCTTTCTTATGGCATGGATGCCTGTTGAGTGAGGGGGATGACTGTCTCCATTGTTGAATGGGATGTCCTGTCTCCATTGTTGAATGGGATGTCCTCTATTCAATTAGCATGAGCACTGTCCTTAGTGGTTGGAGGATGAAGGGCAAGACTGAGTAGGCAGCACCCCCTTAGCAGTACCCCTGTCTAATAACTGGCACAATAGCATGAGCCTCTTTTTGTCTCATCTAGTGGGGGTTGTTGGTGAGGCAGTGGTCATAATATTGTAATTAGGATCTAGGTCTTGAAGCAAGTGAGTACCACCTTTTGCTTAAAGATCAGATCAAAGGGTACCTTGGTAGCATCCAGACTCTCCATTACTTCACGGGCTAGAGGCATCCAAATAAGTATGCAGATTTAACCATATTGTGGACATTGTAGTGATTTTGTATGTAAGAGTGAGCTTAAGAGTTTCACGGCGAAGTCCCATCTTGACTGAGTGTTGTGCTGGCACTCTGGAGCATACGCTGTCAGGGCCTAGAATGTAGGTTATTCTCCAACTCGTTTAGGAAAGCATCGGCACAAATCATCAAATCCCTTACTCCAGGAAGGCAGCATTCTGGACCTTTATTCCTAAGGTGCTCTGGTAGGCATTTGTATTACCCCTTAGGGTTTCAGTGGTTCTCTCCAGGCATTTAAGGTGTTTGTGAGCCATGTCTTGAGGTAGTTGTTCTTCAGTATGTATCCTTTCTAATAGCGGGTCCACCTTCTGCATCTTTATACAGGTATTAACGCTGCATCTTTATACAGGTGTTAGCACTGCCCAGCAAGGTGCTGGCACTGGTGAATGGTGACCTTTAAGGAGAATTAACGACAGGGGTTTCATTTAGCATTTAATTTAGCTCATGTGAGGCGATGCTCTTAGATATTCTTTTGGACCGACTGGGTGGAACTCTTTTTAATCCTCTTATCAGGTGTATAGGTATTTTTTTTCTGGTGAAAGGTTCACTATTCAGCGCTAATTCAAGTGATAGTAGAGCCCAGTAATAACGATTATCTACAAATTAAATTTTTTTTTATTTACCTACCAAAATACATTAGACATAATCACCAATAATACATTCAGTTCGCCGACTGGGATTAGCCTACACAATGCTAAGGGATAAACACAAGGAATGGAGGAAAATATTTAAATTTTGCCCGAGATAAGAACTTAAATATTATTTCTTCAATGGGAAAGATCCGTTTAAAATGCGAATTTATTTCAAGTAGAAATATTTGTAAAAAATGCGAATTCGAGGATTATTATTTCAACTACAATATAATTCAGTTCCTTATCAGCGCTTAGGACAAGTTTCACCCATTTACTCAAGAAAATGAAACTAAGAAAATTAAATGACATGTTGGCTCGCTGAGAGAGGGAAGTTAAATCGCTTGTCAGCTGCATAACTACTGAAATTTGGTATTGCTTGCAATGGCGGATATCCAGATGAGAGGGCAATCCGATTTCTCGGTTCACATATGAATAATTAGGGAATTGCCAATGTTCTCTATAATGAGCTTGTGATGACTCGACTAAATTTCTGTGCCTGCATGCGTGCCTGAAGTTCTTGCGTGCTAGGGGATCTCAACTGGGTACACTTACAACGCTAATGACCAGACAGGGGGCTCAATCGCCTATACTCGCTATGTAGTGCCGAAAATCCTCGAACTTGAGGATGAAAGTAAGAGAGAAGTAAGAGAAACTAGTATGCACAGAAAAACGAATGAAAGGGGTTTACTGTATAACGAAAAAAAAAAACAATGCTTATGGGGGTGCAGTCTCTGTTAATCAAGTGATGTGATAAAAGAGAGAGAGAGAGAGAGCTTTTATGATAAACCAGGTGTGTATTCTGCGATTAACCAAGGTAAAAGTTAACTGTATAATCCAGATCATGAATAACATAAACTGTTTATAACCCATTCTTATATACAGTGATGAAACACAACTTAGTGTAATAAGTCCATGCAAAGACTTTAAAATTAAAAGAGACATTTTTTCTGAGACAAAAACGTATTTCATGGACTAGGTACAGAAATATGATGCCAGAAAGATTGTGAGGCACATGAGTAATATTTGTGTTTTCGTTCTGCCCTAATTTGGACCCCTTCTCTGTGGTGATTGCACTGAGCTAAGACACCTAAAGCTCTTGGTCTTGGTCTTCAGCAGGAGGTTGAATGCAGCCTCGTTTATGAAATTCACTCAAATAACATAGTATAAAAGGTGCAAGTGGAAAGATGTTGTCTGGGTTGATGGAGTGAGTATTTTCAAGTTGTAGCGAATGTGGGTGACTGAAGAAAACCAGTGATGAGTTCATGCAAAGGTGAAAGAGGTTAGTGGATGTTCAAGAATGCTTGTTGAAGTGACTGTTGAGTGCATAAGGAGGGAGTATTGAGGTGATGAAGGGAAAGACAAGAGCTGTAGAAATTACACAGAACCAGCGGCAGTATCAAGGTAAAAGTGTGACTGAGTGGTTGATCATGGTGTGTAAGGTATGTCTGAATTTGGGAAAAGTTCTGAAGGAGTGGTGAAGAGGAATAATTGTTCCTTTTTATATTCTGTAAAGGTGATAAGGAGTCTTAAGGAATTACAGTGGCACGGTGGTACTTGATGTACCATGGGGTATGTATTGTAGGATTAAGAAAAATATTATGGAAGGATCAAAAGGAATTTTTTGATGGCTTATGGTATGGGGTATAGAGTAAGCAATATTTTTTATGTTGGAAGTGATCTATTTACTTGAAAACAAAGATGGAAGGTGGGGGGTATGGTGTAAAGATGAGTCTGAGACAAGGGTGTGCTATGCCTCTATGGCTGGTTGATGTCTGATTTGATGGAGTGATATGAGAAGTCAGAGAAAGGACATTAAGCTAAATTACAAAGTTGTGGGATAAGAAAATGATTTGCAATTGAAGTATCAATTGGCTGATGTTAGAAAATGCTGCAGTATTAACTATGGATAGTGAAGAGAAACTGCAGAAAATAGTGATTGAGGTTCAAATTGTCTGCATATACGTGGAAAGTTCAAAGTAATTTTAAGCAAGAGTAAGGTTATTAGGACTTTGAATGTTATTATGAACGGAAAAAAATTAAATTGTTTGATTCATATGGGTATTTTGAAGTAAAGTATTACATTACTGGCAAAGATGAGATTAGGGTAGAGATGAGTCACAAATGAGGTGAAGTAATAAAGAAAACAGTGTGCGGGAGTTTGTGTGCGAACTCCCACACAGTGTTTGACATGTCTTGGGGAGTCAAATTGTGAATGCATGAACCAATTCTTCGTTATGGTAGTAAAATTTGGATGTTGAGTTTTAATAGCAGGAAGATGGAGGGAACTGATGTGATGATTTTTTGTTCGCCGTATATGGAGCAAGAAGAATTGAAAGGGTGATGCAGATGGAGATACATAGAAAAAGTAGTACAGGTTTAGCATACGTGAAAAGAAAGGGGGCGGGAAGAGTATTTTGATATGAATTGGTTGTGTGGAAAGAATGGAGGCCTATAAGTTGGTGAAAGCGGTGTGTAATTCAGAAGTTTTAGGAGGGAAAAGGAGACGAAGACCTAAAAACCACTGGATTAGAAAGGATGGCCTTAATAATATTCAGGAAGAGCGATGATGAGTTCAGCATACGAGTGAATAGGGATGCTAGTGCAGGAGCTTTCGACGCCATTATAATGAACTTTCTTCATAGGTGTATGGAGCGGCTAATTTTATGGAAGTTTTTTGAACTGCATGTTCATCCACGATTCAGTAGGGAAAATATGACTGGCAGTGACCGTTGTTTGTTTTTTTCTGAAGCCACTCCAGTTGGGGGAAGTGTCTTTTGACGGAAAAAATGTTTGGGCTTGTTTGAAACGCTTTGTAAGCAAAATGGTCACCTAATATTTGTAGTGCAGGATATTTTAGAATAAAAAGGCGAAATTCTAATATACGAATTATTAGTCTGGAAACTGCAATAATTTAGATTCCGTCTAAGGTTCATATTATCAGTTCTTTTTATAAAGCTTTTTTCTGATACTGACATTGATGGCAAAGCTGAAGTATTAAAGCTCCCTTGCATTAATAATACAATTACATTTGTATTATTTTCATAGAAAATAATGCTACGAAATATTTTTAATGACGTTCGAGAATTCTCATCAGAAACGAGGTTCTCTGTTTACAGTATCATAAAGAACACCAAATTTATTAATTCCAGGCACTGTGTTGTGATATCAAAGATAAAATAAATTCAAGACTGTTAGTCTTGCATGTTTATTTCCTGCAGAGCACAAAATTCGGTTACAAATAATTAACTAACTAAATAAGAATTGTTTTCATTTTAAAACAAAAGATGACATTTATTGGAAAATTGAGCTAAAAATCATTTTATCGACATTTTAATTTTATGGTTTCTTGTGTCATATTTTTATTTCCCGTAAAGACCTTCCAAAAATCAGATCAATCTCAATTTCTGTGTACTTCTAGCATTGGCCTTCATTTAAAAATATCGCCAAGTGAAGCAGTCCCATTGTTCCCTGTAAAACAACTGTTAGACACTGTTAAATAACTGGGTGACGTTTGAAAGCTTTTCATTTTCGCCCTGAATAAAAGCTTCTATAAAGTATACCGTCATTGGGCGCTAATCCTTATATGCTGAATCCCAAGTCCAGTTTTTTTACTGTAGGTTGGCATTGGTCTTCACAAGTGCTAAGTGTTTATGAAATAGGGTACTTGTGCTAAGGTAGTTTTCACCCAGTTGTACCCTCTGTGAGATAACCTCTCTCTGATAGAATACTTTGGAGAAGTCACGTGACTTGGAAAAGGAGTATCTGGATTCTAAATTGAAGCATCTGGCGGGCTAGAGGCCTCCAGAACTGCAAAAATTTCTTTCTGCAGTCCGAATCTTAAATTTCCTTCAACATTCTTTTTGAGTAATAAGCGTGGATTTTTTTTTCTTTCATCAAAATTCGCATAGTGGGATCTGTAGTGCGATCACCAATTACGGAATAATGTTTGGACCTAATACTTGTCAACATGATTATTCACGTTAGCTTCAGGGCGAGACTATCCTTGAGAATTGACCCAAGTGTTAAGGGATGGTCTGGCTCAGAGGACAGGTCTCTCGGTAATTTGTCCCAGGTACACTTATAAGTTGATTAGATTCGGAATGATTGTTTTCATGTAACAATCTCTGTTCCAGCTTGCAGGTTTAACCTACACTTGAGCCATTCCCTCATTTCGTTTGAAAATATAGGTAAGAAATGTACAGTATGCTTCTGGTATCTTTTAAGATATGAGGACAAACCTTAATTCATAAAATGTTAATATACTTATTTCTTAGGTAGTTGCTTTACTGAAAATAAACTGACAAAAAGAAAGTTCCTGAAAATTTATTTAATATCGGATGTACATGGAAACTCATTCATTTTTTATGAGCTTCTAATATTTGTAATTTTATTGTTAGTGCATGATTTACATGTTTATGAAAGATTATTATTCATGACACACAATAGCAGTAAAAAGTGTCCAGAGTCCATTTACATAATAGATTACAATTTCTATTAATATAATAGATTGTATAGTTAATCTCAATAGGACGTCCATACAATTGCTACTGCATATTTAAATAACGTCTCTTTGAAAAATGAAATTTATCTTTTCAAAAAGCTTGTCAAGGAAGAAAAATAAGGTTTAATTTTAATTGTACTTCAACACCCGTCGGGAATAGCAGAATAGGTTTCACTTCGTACAGCTGACAAAATTGTTTTTATGAAGCAGAGAGGTGACTTCCATAATAAATTGATCGGTTCTTTTCATAAGTGCGACGTAATAGAGTCGCTTTCATAAAACATGAAAATATAGGTTTCAGATTATATCTCCTATTGCTATAATAGTATTTATATTTCTATAAAGTGTACATAATAAAAATATAAAAGAAACGTGTCTAACTTAGAAGTCCTGAAAGTAGGTCTCAACCTGAGAAATAGGAATACCCAGCCCGTTGGATTTTCCATATAAGCACTATGTCGTATATAATATGCAGACAGAGACCTCTCGATTCCTGCGGCCTTGTTACAGAAGTTCAGATAAGAGATGTATTTGTGAGAACATAATTGTTAAGGCATATGAAATCAGATGCTTCTGGAACAAGGTGATAAATGTACATTTGGAGAGCGTGGGTATATATTGAATACTAAAATACACGCTTTTACTTCTATTACGAAATAAACTACTAGTGAAAATGGACAGTGCAGTATGGTTGTACTTAAATGAGGTCATAATATATGTTTTTTTTATCACAGTTTATAATAGTATTATGGAAAAGTATTATGACTGGAATCTAACTGATAGTCTTTTATCTCCCGATAAGTAAGTCTTCGTGAATAAAAACTGTTACGTCCACAGTAGATCATCTTATAAGTTTCTTTTGCCTCACGCGTGTTTGAATAAGTTTTTGACCTAACATTTTCCCTCCTTTCCAAAATTCTTAGATGGATTTCTTCCCCTTCCAAGTTACCCATATAGTACTGTATCTACTCTGAACTACATATTGTCTCATTAGTAAACATTATGTGTAAGGCACAAACACAGTCTTTTCCCTTTCCCTCTCAGCAGTATCTTTGAATCACGTCACTAAGTTTTGGCTGGACAAACGTACTGACAGACAGGTGGTCACAGATAGACAGTATTGGGGAAAATTAATTTAAAAATACATAACCCAAATGAAAAAATCTGGGAGGCATAGCTAGGAAAATCTGATATATCCGTTTATCCCAAGCTTAGTGAGTTTTTGTAAGGTGTGTGATTTTACGTTACAAACAAAGAAATTAACTAAACTAAATATTTGTTGTGGTGAGCTATGCCAATGGCACTTGGCCCCTTTTGCCTGTTCCTTATTACATGATTAAGGATTTCAGGCAGTATACCAACAGGCAGTGTTACAAAACACTACAGTACTGAAATGCAACTGTTGTATATAAAAATTTTGGTAGTCATAAATTAGGTTATGTCGTCACACTTTGCACCTTCATCGAATTTGATTTTTCTGCGAAAGGTATTAAACAGCAGTGAAGGCATAGTGAACCCAAATCCGACACGCTCCCATTTACATTATCTAACAAAGACTTCGCTTCTATCTTTAAACTTTTAATTACTCAGCAAATTATCTTCTACATCATACATCATCAACTCCCTTCACAATGACTTTTAATTCTTTCAAAAGCTTTTCTACGACCATGTGTGATACTAACAACTTTTTCACTTTACTTCGAAATTTCTCACATAGCTGTTTCATAACGAAGAATTTCTCTATTCAGCCTTCCTGTTCCTCCCCCATCAGTTCTTTTGTCTGCTGTCTTAACCTCTCAATATTAATCAGTTAACGCTATGCCTTTATAATTCTAAGAGTCGCCGCTTTCACCTTTAACATTATACAGCGGAATATATATTCTTCTCATTTCTTTTTGAACCTTTCACTCTTCCAGTTATATACAAATCACCAACGTAGTCAAGTTTTATTTAGCCTAGTTAGTTCTTGGATAGGGATAACTAAGGAAGGCCTGATGCTGTTGGCACATACACTCCTTTAACATAGATGAGACGTTAGTGTGCCAACCTTATTCCATAAATATTGCTGAAAATCGTAAGGCTTTCACCTTCTGGAGCTACCCATATCCAGAAGGGAAAAGATATATATATATATTATATATATATATATATATATATATATATATATATATATATATATATATATATATATTATTGAATAGTATTAATGACTGGGTGCGTGTATATTACCTGAAACATTGTACTGCGACAGTATTAAACTTTTTTATAAGCCTACCTGAACCATCATATTTTCATTACTAATATCTTGTGGATTCTGGTAAAGGAATTAATTCCTCTGAGGTGTACTAAACAGAAAACCTTAATATTAAATGTCAATGTAAAGTGATATATTTGCTTTTGGATCATAACCCTCGGGAAATGGATCGATTGTAAAATATGTGAAAAGTCCAATGCCAACTAGTATGACTACAACGAGATTAATGTTGAGAACAATCTTGGCAAAACGATTCTGCTCCAGTGAAGTTAGTGACTGCAGTTGTTCCTCCAAATCCTCCTTGTTTTCTTGGGTGTCTGGAAGGGATTCAAGACCACAGAGCCATGTGCAAGACTTCTTGATACCAGTAATGCATTTGTTCTCACTTCCTTCGCTCACTAGAGTTGCCTGACTCCCCTCTGAAAAGTAGTACCAGGCTTTTTTATATATACTATATATATATATATATATATATATATATATATATATATATATATATATATATATATATATATATATATATATATATACATACACATACACACGCATAAATGTTAACCCACCAGTGCCACTTAATACTGAATTTACTATACCTTTGCAATGTCTTACACCCAGAATTTGAGGGTGGATGCACTTATTAGTTATAATTTCCTATTTGTGTATGTTATTCCCAAAGTATAGTGAAAAATTATATATATATCAAGGGAGCATATACATAGAAAAAGGCTATATGGTCTGTTTATATATATGTGTAAACATGTGCGTGTGCTTTGTGTGCCACACAAAACTATTAGAAATATTTTTCCTACATACTTACAGTAAGTTGAAATTATCACTACCGTATTCAAATTATTTACTTTACATGCCCGCCACAAAAAAATGTTGTACATGGTAAAATCTTTTCCCCCTGTTTTATGCAATTTGTCAATAACAACGATTTCAGCTGTACTGTACATCAATTTCTAGTATTGAAATTTTAACATCTGTAAAAAGTAAAGACCATTGCTTTAAACGTTTTCGACTGGGCAAGAGTAAAATTCATTTGACATTATTTCACATATAATGAGATAGATATGGATTAAGTAAAAATATTGTGTATTATTTTGTTAAGACTAGGACTGGAGCTTAACATGGTCTCCAGCTTTAAAGTTCCATAAAATTTAGTTTTTATGATGGTTTTTTATGTATCGTACAATTATTTTAATGATCAAAATATACCCCAGTTTTTAGGGGGCAATTTATTTTATACTTACCAGCGCCTCTTCCCCGGGATACTTCTAGCTGTATGTCACCTATGTGCCGCGTCTGTTGCTCCAAGTCATCTTCTCTTTTACCTGTGTCAAAGCGTCTGGAGTATGTTGTCCGAATAAGCTGTCAAAGACAAGTGGGCCATTATTAATGTAGGATGTAATGAACCCTGTGTATCCCATATGATTTATTTGCTTAATTAAGTGTAGAAATATTGTGTTGTGTTAGTTCAGGTCCATACACAATTAACAATAATCTATGATTTATATTAATAATAATGAAAGTATTTTTTATGTGAAAGCATAGAACATTATTTGCTTCAGTAAGAAGGTATGGGTACATGTGTACAGTACATCAGTTTTGTCAAAAAATTGTACTAACCATGTAATCCTCAGAGGGTTTTGTCAAATAAGAAACGATGACTGCAATTAATCCAGTAAGCCAAAAGAGTAGTGTTGCAAAGTACATGAAGTTGATTTTGATCACTGATGGTCGGGTGTCTTCCTGCCCACAGCTAGGAACGCCGTAAGAGAAATCAAGGATCATCCTAATACTTCCAATAACTAAGCCTGCCATGAGAGCCCAAAAGGCTCCTTTCTCATTCATTCTTGGCCACGTGACAGCCATGGCATAGACACAAGCAATGGGCGGTGCCAAGTATGCTGCTATCTTCTGGATGTATATGAATAACTGACCACCTTGGAGATGTTCTATGATTGGAACCCAGGCTACTGATGTTGCGACTAAGAGGACAATGAATACTTTACCAACAATGAGCAGTTCACGGGTTTTAGCTTTCGGGCGTATTTTAGACCACAAATCTAGGGTGAACAGAGTCGAGGCTGAATTAAAGATTGATGTCAGATCACTCATAAGGGCAGCTAGCATCACAGCCATCATAAAGCCTTTTAGTCCTGCTGGCATGATGCCAACCACCAGTCGCGGATAAGCAGAGTTATAGCAAGACGAGGTTGACCCACAAGCTCGCAAACATTCTTCTGGCAAAACGCAAGCAACATCGTCTGGAAAGAGTGTCCTGGATATCATTCCTGGTAGAATGATCACGAAGAAAGGCAAGATTTTGATGTAGGCCGTGAATATTGTGGCACCCTGAGCATGAGAGAGAGATTTGGCAGCAAGCGTTCGCTGGATCATCATCTGCAAAAAAGAAAAAAAAAGTTATTCCTACAATTGTAACCTTACGGGTTTGTAACTTATGTAACTCGTAAGAGATAGGTAGTGTATCGCCAAAGAGTGCCATATTTTTAGAGTTCTAGTCTTCGCCATCTCTCAAACCCATAAGTGGAGCTTGCACCCTTTGCAAGCATATGTTCTGTCCTTTAAAACTAGGCTTGTTTTGTAATTTGAGGTTAGTGACCTAAATCAGAATTTCGTTTACTGAAATTTAGAGCAATGTGAAGATGAGCTTTAGTTTGTGAGTCCCTTTTCAACCTGGGTAAATGTATATAATTAAGCAAAAATGAGTTGACTGCTTAATCACTATGCTGGCTCCGGAAATAAAGCATTACAGTAGACCTGTTTCAGTAAAGTTTTTTCAGATGTTCTTATCGTAATTGTTATTAAGCTTTTGTGAATACAAGGAGGCATTGTAAGCAGCCACAGACCAATGTTACAGGTCTTGCATCACTGTGGCATTCTTGTTAAATAATCAAAGCTGATTTAAGTTATTCATAAACAAGGTACTGTAGATGCAGATATAATGTTGACGGGGTCTTGTCAAGTGAATCTTCAGTAAATAGTGGAGTTCTGCAAGGCAATATTATATCCCCATTGTACACTTCTATGTGCATATTGTACTTGCAATACAGTATACGGTACTTTATTTTATTGATGAACAATCAACATATGGCAAGAATGAGAATATGATATTAAAAAATCATGCTACACTTTGTTCTATTGAAAAACAGATTATAAATTATCTTTAGTCCTGTGAAAATAAGGGCGGAAATTTTCCAAATGAAATAAATCATTTGTAAAGCTTTGTTTGTTTCGAGCCTGTATGAAGTCTTTTAGAATAAATATTTGATAGTTCATAAATATTGCTTTGAAATGCACCAACCCCAGTTTGCTGGAGGTCGCTTTCACCTCAGATTGCAACAATCCGACACGTTTTCAACAACGCAACAGGGAAGGTCTGTAAAGAGTTACTTATATATCAAAGATATTAATTAGTGAAATATGATAATTACCGTTTGATATTCTCTTTTGCTGTTCGCGAAAATACTGAGATTACATAAGCAGTACTATGGGTCCCAGTGCTTGGCATTGTGCCTAAGTCTCATATTCCATTCCATTCTACATGAGTAGTAAAGCAATTGAAGAATGTACACAAGAGTACCAAATCAATCCAAATTTGTTTGGTTGGTAAGCCAAAGTGAAACTTAACTCAGAAATTTACGGGAAAAAGGAATATGTAATATCTTTTAATCGCTAAGTCTCGGTCGTGAATCTCGTAAATAAATAGCAGTTAAGACACAAACTGCAAATGGTTGGACTGTATTACTTAAGAGTAAGGGTAGCAGTTTATTTTGATCTTTCACGAGAAAACTTACAATCAATCAGTTCCTCTCATATTTAGAGGAAGATATCATCTCTTGACTTTCTAAATCAGAAAATACAATTTTGGTAGTTATACCGTGATCACTCTCCTGATGTGTGTAATTACACCAGTCTTATTGCATTGTTATGTTAAAAAATTTCTCGTGGGAACAGTATGACATAACAACAGTCCTCCACAAAGCTGAAACAACAATGTTTACAATACACGACGAAATCTTTGCCAGAGTTGTTTTCCAATACAACACATTTGGACTTGATACTCTACGTGGAAGAATTAAGTTAGTTACAAATTGTTTGTAAAAGATCATAAAACTTTTTAATGTTTTTAAAGCGTGCTTGAAGCTACTCATCTTTAGCTGTACATTATAAGATTACATGACTTATATTAGTCAAGTTGATATTAAAAAATTTTATGAATTTTCACGATAAGCTGAATACTCAAATTTCAAATATGTCTATACGTCAGATACACAAAATCAAACGTTGCCTTAGCAAAAACTACAAATTAAATCTTTTCACACTTCTTGTCAATACAACATATAAATTAGTCAAGATTTTTTAGATCAGAAAAGGCGAAGACAGAGAGAGCATAAGAACACGAATCCTTTAAAAATCTTGAATGCACATGGGACAGATGGAATAGGCACATAATTTAAGAAACTAATGAACAGATAATTTTATTCACTGTCAGAAATAAGCCTCCTAGACTTTAGTCATAGAAAGAACGGCTGAAATATAATTGCTCAGTACAGTCTTTAAATATGTTTGTACAAACGGTACCAACTCATCATTTAAAAAGGAACAAGTGCCTCTGCTCACTTAAACATACTCTCATCCACTGAAGGCATGACCAGTGAAGTTCTTGAAATTATTGTGAAAATGTCATTCTTAAATCTTAACCAGTTTCTTTGCTCTTCAGTTAGTGATGCCAAAGCATGACAGAAATCTCATCATAAAGGAAAACTAGAACAAGCAGCGAACATCAGTCCTTTTCACTTATCTCTACCTGGAAGGATGAATCTAATTTTTTTTTTCACCTTGTTTTACCTTTAGCACTCAAACGAAAACACCCTCTGCCATATTCATCCTTCTGGGCTGTCCACTGGAACTTACCTGGTCAGCACACCAGTACCATATTGACGCCGGGGTTTGACCCAGAAGAAATGCAGGCCAGGGCAGGTCAGAATTCACGGGATCACGAAGCATTATCCATGAATCTTTTCGAGGAACACCGCAGGTTGTATTTTCATAAGTGAGTTTTGGTGCTGCTTGCATGTATTTGTACTGGAGCTGTTCATATCCACCGACCTTTTGGAAACCTGTCAAAGAGAAAAATTTTACAATTTTTTATATAAAATACTATCTAACCATGAGAGCTTCATTTCCTCTGCTTTTAATTACGCATTTACATATACGTATACATTATATAAATTATATATGTATATATATGTGTGTGTTTTATATATATATATATATGGTGTAGGGATGTGGGGATTCTAACGCCCATCAAATGTAATAAGCAAAAGTGGGTGTTGTGGCCAAGCAGTATAATGCTTGGCTCAAGCTTGCTAGACCTAGAATTGCTCCCAGTGAACGACTCACCAGTTCAACCAGCTATAAATGGGGTCAATAAAAAAGAGCGTGGTTCTAGAAACCTCAACCCTTTAGGCATGCTAAGAAACCAGAAGCCTGTACCCTTCTGTTGACACTCCCTGTAAGGAGGAAACAGGTGTTGACATGACATGGCTGGGTGTTGAAGTAATTTTTCTCATTTGTTTTGTTGTTTTAGTGTTTTACAATTGTCGATGGGTTTTTATCGTTCTTTTGGTGACTGCCTGATTCTTCTTCTTATAAAAATGATCAGCCTAGAATGTGTGGACATGATGAATTGTACAATGTCTCTGAATTGTGTTGTGTGTGTGCCTTGATCTCCTGCCCAGTAGGAGAGATATGGTTCAAGGAGGAAGGTGGTAATCACCCCTTCCTACACTGTGCCTACCCTGACCTCTACTCCCTTCTCTGGACCAGTGTCCACTCATACCTTGCCACCATGGAGGGCATGTCGTGACCAGATGATAACCTAGCTGCTTGCCCTGTGTATGATATTAGGGTTGGGAAACCTGCCATCCCCCCCACCCTCCCTGCCACTTAGGTACTTACTCATTCTGACCTCTGATAGTGCAATGCCAAGACATCCTCAAGAGACAAAGGAGCTGTTGAACGCTTTGTGGGTGTTGTTAGACATCATGGGCAGGCCTTCTGTGTTAGACCCTCTTTGAGCATTTGGTTTAGGCCAAAGGTTCTTACAGATTGGTGTTTCTGGATCCCTTCCAGGATCACATTGCGTTGCTTTTGGTTTCCTCTTGAGATTCTGCTTGTGAAACTGCTGCTGTTCCCAATATTCTTGATGCTGCTATTGTATCTGCCTTGCCTGTGGACTCATTGGATATTGGAATATTTGAGTAGATCCGTGTTTTGGGAAGTTAAATGAAATGTGTCCATGCTTCATCTTCCTCCTCCTCGTCACCATCTTCCTCTTTCTCGTCACATTCTTCCTAGTCTTCCCCCTCCTTGGACTGGGGAAGCCCAAGGAAAAAACTCAGAAGGCAGCCCTCTACAGGAAGTCTAAGAAATCTTCTCATGGGTATCAATCATCTGTTGGATACGTCAGTGATGCTGATACCCATTCGAGGGGGTAGGTGATTGTAGGCAAAACAGATGCCTCGGTTCATGAGTCGGGTCATGACTATGTGCTTGTCTACCTGGGACAGGTAATATGCTCTTCTGCTCACCTCGTTTGGGTTGTAGGGTCATCCTGCATGTTTCTGCTCCTGTGGTGTGGCACAAGGATGATAAAGCGGGTTGTGTGCAGTCACCTTTGTAGTCTTTGGATTGTGAATCAGTTTCTTGGACCTGTCCCAGTCACTTGTTTCAATCCCTAGAGCAGAAGCAAGGTCATGTTACTGTGTTTCCCTCTTCTTCGGTGGGGGCCCATCTCGACATGTCGCAGATTCTACTGAATCTGACGGTTCCTCACCCGTGGAACCCTTGAGGCTAAGCTAGAGAGGCATTTTTACAAAACCATTGGACTCATTTGCAAGATCTAGACGTTGTTAGAACCTTGTTTTTAAATTGCAGTAAATTAAACTGTATGTATGTATAATGTATGTATAATCAAATGTAAATACCATATCAGCAATTAAAAAACGATCAGTTACTAGAAGCTAAAATATTAAAGATGTTAATTGTGTGTACTTAGTGTACCTTCAAGCAAGAGAACCTCAGCTCTAGGCTGTAGAGTGCTGTGGCAAAAAATAAGGTTTTGAAAACATTGTTTATGTGATCACACCAAACTTAAGACAATCAAGTATTATCTCTTAAGATGACCCAGCGACCATAAATAGTGCTTTAGATGCTCTAAACAATTATGCAGAACGTAAGGAAAGTTGTTGCATGCTCCTAAACCAAAGCAGCAGAAAAAATTGGTAAAATGCTTAGCTTTTACGCTTCATGTCAAATAGAAAGACTGATAAAGAAGATACCAACCCATAACCATAACAACAAGGGAACCGATGATCATGATGAAGAACTGGAGCGTGTCGGTGTAGATGACAGCCGCCAAACCTCCTGTCATTGTGAATAAAGCTGTCAGAGCAAGGAGCGCCATGATGGAGCCATAGATGTCCCATTTTAAGGCTTGATTGATGAATAAAGCTCCGGAATACAAATCAACCTGGAGAAGAAGGAGAAGTAGTTTGTTTGAACATTAGTTCCAAAAAAAAAAAAAAATTAGTATCTTTTTCTCTCTCTCACAACCAACGTAATATAGCTTAATCGTTGATATACAGTGCATTTACAGGTGATATAATTTTATTAATGAATGTTAACATAATCCTTTATTTCTTGAAGCAAAATAATAAATTTTGTTGGTGTTGTACGTCATGGATGAGAGATTTTTTTATATTATTTTCTCCATTTGACTTCATAAACAAAACTAGAAATATATCATCACTTTAGCATGGCTGTGTATGAAAAAGTCCCTCCCAGGAGCCAAGTTTTTAAAATATTCTCCATCGAGCAGTTTGGTCATGTTCACTGTGATTGTGCCAACTTCACACTTACTGTAAAGCATAAATGTAGTTTTGCTCAGATTGCCACTCGTGGTTTAAGTACTTTAACAGTCTCATTAGTGAGGCTTCAGTGTACTCAACCATAGTTATTCGGACTGCACATGAAACATGATTAACGTATAGAATGAAAGTTTTAATTCGGATGAGTCTAATATACAAAGCTCTTGATCCTCGTTAACTGGAAATAGCTCCTGTTCTTGTCCAACTTGACCCTAGTTTCGATTTCAAGTGAAATAGTAGATATTCCTCTCTTTAGACCATTCCTTTCACACACATGTTAACTGAAGCCACTTTAAACTAGAAATTTTATTTTGATGTAAGACTGAAAATTTTACTTCTGTACCAGGAAAGCATTCCTAATAGTTTGCATAGTAATTGTTCTCGACTCCACTCAGTCACTCAGAAACAATAAGAGGTTCAGTTCTCCATGGCGTCCAGAGCCGTCTCGCCTATTTTGGTTTTTAATAGTTGATGTCCTGACCGAATGCTAAACCCAGCATTTCATACCCCCTTGGGATTTCCGACTGTATTGATTATTTGGTTTTTATCCACAGAGCAGCATTACGTTCCTTGTAGCTAGTCTGTAAGTGTGCTTAGAAAGTTTGATAAAGTCTTTTGTTTAAAGCTGTCCAGAAGATAATTGTCTCTTTGCTTAGCAAAAGTATATGTAGTATGAATGATGCCAAATATAAACTGGAAAGGTATAGATTCATATGCACTAACAAGACCAAGCTATAAAGCATCACTGTTGATAAATTAAAAAAAATGGCATTGGAAGCATTTCTGACTCTCTAAATCCTGCGGTAAACCTTCGTAAAGAGCTTTGTCTCATCACGTGTTGACGAATTGATGTGGATATATTTTCTGGAATTTCTTTAGCAGAAAAATAATCTTCCTAAATAGTCTACGTAAATTTTCAATCTTACTTAAATTTTCAGGCTGATTTATGTATGCTGCATAAGGTAAAGAATATAGCGTAGATATAAGTTACAATAAAGCATCAACTAGTATTCTAAGAAGCAAAATTATATTCCAAAATCTTACCGCAAAATTTCAGAGGACCTCACCAGAGACTCCTATTAAGAAAACATTGCTAGAAATTCAAGCCTCGACAAATATCCCACCGCAATGAATATCACAGAGGTTAATAGCAAACTCATTTATTGGGGTCAACGAAAAAAATAATCTACGTTATTCACTGAGAGATCTCATTAAATCCAAAGGAAATGGATAAAACAATACTTCACACTTTTGTAAAGGAAGTCTGTGGAGAATAAACCAGTCTTTGCGACATGGACCAAGATGTTTGCTGAAAATAATTCAGTATTTTTTGAACAATGCCGTCTTTTCGTATATGGAAGATCTGCGATTATACTTTGTCAAAACAAAGAAGCTTAAAAAAAATATCTACCCCATGAAACATATTGAATAGAAACTTAAATCAGTTTAACCATACGATTTTACAAAAATTTGATGAATGACGTAACCAACTTACTGATATTTTGGTGAAGATATAAAGAACCAGTGAAAGACAGGCCAGGTACATCCGAATCCTTTGCCCACCAAATCTCTTTTTCATGTACTCTGGAACTGTGCAGACCTGTGGAAAAATAAAATAATGAATAAGGTTTACATAGCCATTCCCTTTCTGGAAGTCATTGACACATCAGAAAAGTTTGTCTTAATTTCTTTCATTCTTGATGATTTATTGTACTTATTATTAATTAGTTTGATTTGGTTGCTAATTAAATATTTAATATACATTTCACGAGATGCTCAAAAGAGTAAGAGGGTGTTTGCATAAAGCCAGCTTAATTTGCTATTCAACATAGGTAAAGGTTATTGAATACTTGGTTTGGGAATGCTATTTGACTTTTGGAGAGGTATATTTACTTGTTTTTATATGCATTGTTCCTAGTAGTTCTCTTGCCCCTTCGTGAAGGCATATTCGAATTCGGCTGCTGCCGTCTATTTTATTGACACATTGAATTATGTTCAAGAATAAGAATATCTTAGATGACCGTAATCCAGTCTCTAATTACATATCCATATGTTAAATTTGGCTTATTAAAAACTCTACCATAATTATTAAATTCTTATGAGATTCACACAAACATTAATATTTTGCAAGAAAGAAAATGTTTGAAGTGCATTTCGATAAAGGCCAAAAAAAAAAATGGAAAAATATTTTATTTTTATTTACAAAGTTATCACATCCTAATTTGTAGAATAAATTATTTGGATATGACATTAGTTCTGCAATGACAGTGGTATTTTCAAACGGCATAGAAATATATTTTCTAATCAAATGCCAGTCTAAACTAAGTTTACGTGGAAGTCATGCAAATTGCAGAATTATTCAAATTAGCACTTTGGTTTGAAAGTCTTTCAGTTAAACGAATAACATTCATAATT
Source organism: Macrobrachium rosenbergii (assembly GCF_040412425.1). Classification (NCBI taxonomy): domain Eukaryota; kingdom Metazoa; phylum Arthropoda; class Malacostraca; order Decapoda; family Palaemonidae; genus Macrobrachium; species Macrobrachium rosenbergii. Next base: position 26,343,413 of record NC_089790.1, read on the forward strand.
GTGGGAAGATCGTAAAAGAAATACTTACAGTAATTTTCTTAAATAGATGTGGATATGATCTAGGTCATATATCGATTGTTACTCAGTGGAATACTTATGTAATACCAGTGATTCGTGTCGCACTTGCTATTATGATTAAAATGGCATGCACGGCACGAATTTCAGTCTGAGTTATATCGTATATAAGGTACTGACTTGCGTCCCAGGCTGGTGAAAATAAGTTTTGTAGTGTCTCATGATGATAAGCCGTAAGGAAAACCAATAAACGTGAGCTTTTCATGTCTGCAGCGGAGAGGTCATAGCATACCAATTATTAAAGCAACTCCCCTCTTTTGTCGATATTTCTCGTAACTTCTAAGGAAAAATAGGAAGAGAATAACGGAACAGCTAGAAAAGCATTCCTGCTGCCTACCCTCTACAAATATTGAACGACCCTACTATACCGGTGATTATTCTAGGTAATGCTGGGAGTAATGGATCTCAGGGCGAATATGAATGCTTAATGGAAGGTAGCCATTCCCAGAAAAGTGGCTAGAAACATTTCTCGTACAAGCTGTCGCATGAAACATTAGCCACTACCGATGGGCTTCTTAAGTAATGTGGTTTTGGAGGAGACTTGTACAGCAACACATCAAAATACCTTCAGGTTGTCAAACAAAAAACGGAGCAACTAATGCTTAAATATGAGTGTCATCTTAAATTGTTGCGACTTTCGTATGAAGACTTTTGCAGTGCTGTGGTCGCCTGTTGGGCGTTGCACGAAGTAAAAAAAAAAAAAAACAAAGCCATCTAATCTACAGGTATGGTACGAATTTCTGAAGTTTATAAAATCCACGAACGTAAATTGAATAGATTTAGAACACACAAACAAGTTTCATCATAACAAAAAAGTTACTAAAAATATTTAGCTACATCTAAAAAACTATCAAATTTTGTGAACGTGCTACAATACAAATGATTTTGTAAACACAAAGATACATTGGCAAATCCATAGTGTTTTTGTTTACCCAGCAGTCAGTGAGGCACCTGGGTGCTGTAAGGGCACAGGGTAGTATCAGCATCTGTAAAATTTTACTGAGAACCCAGAAGGTTAACACCCTCTGAAACGATCCCTCCTAGAGAAAGATTATATATATATATATATATATATATATATATATATATATATATATATATATATATATATATATATATATATATATATATATGTGTGTGTGTGTGTGTGTGTGTGTGTGTGTGTGCATTTGTATATGTATAGAGAGAGAGATTCTCTCTCTCTCTCTCTCTCTCTCTCTCTCTCTCTCTCTCTCTCTCTCTCTCATGAGTTTGTGCATCAGTTTGCTTGAATATTTCTTAGCATATAGCAGATGTAAATGTGCGTTATGTGTGCCTGTTTGTTTGTTCGCATTTAAAGTCATATTTTGTCGTAGTGGCAAAAGACTTTACAACTAGGACACGTCACCTTTAGCCTTGTAAGCAGCAGAACCGGTCATCAGGAGACTTAATGAGGCTGGGCACTGTAACCTTCAACCTGTGTTCACTGCAGCGAAACTGCCAATGATTCTCGTAAAAATAACAAAAACTTCGTTTGTTATGGAATGAGCTAAGTGGACCCTAGTGCACTTTCCTCTGAACCTCCATCTAGTGAACAAGAATTTCTTTAATAAAAAAATAAAAAGATTCCGTAACTGGAGAACTTAGTGTTACATATTTACAATTTCTTAAAAGTGACCACTTATAGATTTAGGAAAGATTTAGTTAATTAGCTGATCTTATGCTGCTCACCCACTCTCCATGATTCATTGTGTCTAGGAAACATTACTGAATTCTAAATATTGATCGTACTTTGTGCTATCTTTGACTGTAAGTTTTCCTTTTCACAGGTCTTAAACAGTCAATATTTAAAGAAAACTTCATATATTTGGCAAAGGTTCCCATTTCTACGGAAATGATAGTATTAGTGCGATCAGCTGTATAACTTTGGTTTGCCATTGCTGGTATATCGTTTTCCCATTTGGATGTTTGCAACTTGAAGATGCATAGTGTTATGGGTGTTGATCCTCGTAAATTTAAGACAAATTGTAATTCTAATTTAAAGTGTCTTGCATTATCACCTGAACATATTTAACTTCGCTCAACAACCGTATGCGCAAGCATGCATATAATAATCTTGTCTTTATTTTTTCACTTCCTTGCTTTTCTCATTCCACGTATGATCCCCTGTGTTTTTGAAAGCTTGCCTTGTGAGTTTCGAATGTTTGCCTCCCTTGATTAATACTGATAACTATTATAATGGCATAGTAATTTTTCTTACTTTATAACAAGTAAATTAATATAAACAATGAAATCACAATTGTTTATACTTACTCCACTGGCTATGAATACTGGCAAGAAGATCCATCCCATCAGTTGCAGCAGAATGATGGACTGTAAATGAAAATATACAAATTAAAAAAAAAAGTCATTATTTTTAAAAGTTATCTGATATAAATTTTCTCTATTCCACTCACTCCATTAGATCTACCAAAACTTTGCGTGACTACATTACTATTGGAGATCTGCCATCAGAATTTCGAGATTCAAAAGTAGACCTGGCTTATGCTTAAATTTCTTGAATATGGTCACTTAGCATTACCGTGTCAGAGCAAACAGAAAAACTACGATTGTTCGAAAGAGCATGATCGTTTGGATCAGTGTCCTTCAGGTAGCTCTAGTTTTCACTGCACAGGTGTACATTTGCCAAATTCAAAGATGTGCCCTTGTTATCATTTGGAACAGGGTGTCCTGGAAACTGAAATCACATGGTATATAAGTACGGATAGTGAACATGTGCTCCAGTTATCAAAACATGACAAAGCCTTAGTTGCTACAAATTTGGCTCACAGGTAAGGGAAGAAGATCCCTTATCTAGGTCTTCCACCTCTCTGGGAATATAGAAAAAGATAAAATCTAAACCCATCCAAAGTACTTTGCGTACGAGTCTGTTTATCCTTATGCTTCTGAATTTTCCCATACCTTGAGCCTGGCTCTACTGCTGCAGCTGGATTCTTCCCAAACATGTGGGACTCATTGCCCGACCTGAGACAGGGAATGAGAATGAAGACCATTTCTGAGTGGAATTTAGTTGAACTAAATTACTCCTTATATTTACAGAGATAACATAAAGGAAAATAAGATCTAGTCCAACAACTCAAACTCTGTTGCATGTCAACAAAGGAAGCCCAAAAAGTAAGGAAGGTTTTGCATTTCCTTTTCGTAATGAAAAGTTGGTAAGGCCTACGTAGCCTAAAGATAATAAAATCCATATGGCATCAGATTCCTTTGTTATGCTTGTAGAATGTCCTGTATCTACAAATCCCATTTGTCAAGATGACCAAAGTCCTTAAATTCCTTCTTATACTGCACAAGCAGAGACCAGAAATACTCTTCCTTCGAATGTAGAGATGGAACCAAATATTTTATCTTTACGTGCTTCCTCTTCCAAAACTAGTTTGTCTGGCAAAAAATTCTGAATATTATTTTAAATTCGAGTGATACATTTTAGTGGAACTGCAAGGATATGAGAGCTAGAGTAGAACGAGCATACAATTCTTGAATCACAATCCAGGAATTGTGTGCTTACAGGAAACCATAGTATTGACCTTTCAGTCTTGTATTGAGTTACGCTGTTGTTTTGCTCTTCTATTGTTGGCCATCCCATGGTGTTGCTGCAGTTGTTTTACACATGTTTTTACAGCACTCTTCTTTAAACTTGAATACATCTTTGCTAGCAGTGGCTGTTATTTTATTTTAGACAAGCAGTTGATTATTTACTCTCCTTACCGTGATCCTAGGTGTTGCTTCAGTGATAGAATTTAATCATTCATCTTCCCTCTTCATTCCTGCTGTGCTCATAATCCTCAGTGGGGTGATGATGTATTGGATTCAGAAGGGAAAATAGTAGATGTGACTTTGAATAATGATGGGTGTATGAATTTTCGTAATACTTTCAGTGATCACTTAGGCTCTTCCAGCACACATTTGAATTTTGTAAGGTCAGTCAATGAATATTTGAATAAAAGTGCCCACTTCCCAATTGGCTTAAAACATGCCTGAAATGCCCCTGATGAATTTCCTTCTAAATGGGAGGCTGAGGGGGTAGATTATCCTAGACGGAGAATTTGAATCTTTGGAGTCACGTACTGAAGCTTGTAATTTTGTACAGAAATAACCTTGAAAAACATTAATGATGCTATACCAGCAACTGGAGGGAAACTTCAGTTCCATGGTAGAACAAAACATGTAGTATCTCAGGAAGGTAACTAGAAAATGCTACAGAAGTTATAAAAATAGTGGCTCCTCTCAAAGTAGAATGATTTACAAAGGTGACAGTTAAACAGCAAGAGTGTTAAAAGAAACACGAGAGAATTAAGGCTATACTGTACTACATTAATGGGGTCAGTCCTAAGAACCCATTGAAAGATGTTAGAAGGATTTGAAAGCTTAGTTTGTTCCATCTCCTTTACCCTTTTTAAAATTGAATGATACTGTGATTAGTGATCCCCCTAAAGTTACTGAGACACCATTTTTTCAGGTGTCTCAAGGTCAAAAAATTATTATGCTGAATTCAAAAGAATTCATAAGACTCGGATTGCCTTGTATCTTAGCTTTGCTGGAAAGGAGATACATAATGAAAAGTTTTCTCTTAAGAAAAGTTAGTGATGTTCTTTCTTTAACTGGGGCCACTACCCCTGAGTTAATATTATATGAGATGCTTCAGCATCTATCAGAAAATACTAAGATATTTTTTTGGAAAACTAAATATAATGTGGGAGACTGATATGCTACCTTAGAGGTGGAAATTTACCGTTGTCATTCCAGTTACAAAACCCAATAAGGAAGCCTTTGAATCCATTAGCTAGAGACCAGTTGCTATAATTAGGTGTGCATGTAAGCTATTTGAAGTCTTAATTTCTCCAGCTAAATTTGGGTTTTGCAAGAACTGGTCAGTTTTATACCAACCACTTAGGTTATCCAACTAAATTCATCAAGGTTCTAAGCATGAGCAGACCACTGGGATTCCTTTGACCTTGAGGCCTGTGAGACTACTGTACAAAATGGATATTTGTGTTAACAAGATTAAATTCATTGGTTCTTTTTTATCAGACAGGTTCATAAAACTGACGTTGGGAAACTCACACTTCCAGGCCTTCTATTCAGGAAGAACTTCTTTAAGGAAACAACCTTAGTGTTTCTTATTTTGTAGTAGCTGTCAACAGCATTGTAGAGGCAATTTCCCATTCAGTAAAGAACCTCTCAGTGTTGATGACTTGCAAATCTACTGAATTCGATATAAAATCCCATATGCTTGTCAAAACTCGCACAAATCTATCAGTGCCATCATTTAATGGGCTGAAAAGCATTGTTCTAATTTGTCACAGCCATAGGCACCATTTTATCTTTGGAACTTGCTGAAGCATTAAAGGAAAATAATTTGCCCTATTTTGTGCATAGGTATTAGATTCTCAGTTTTAATAGTTTCCACTGTTTAGTGCAGAAAGCTTAAGAGTGGCTCTTCCACATTTTATGTCGGCACAACGCTGTTCATTTCTCCTGGGTTCCCTTTCTTGTAGGAAATCATGTAATGAAGTACCAGACACGAAAGCGAAAGACGTCACTTTAAGTAATGATTAAATTTTAAAAAGTGTCCCGTACACTAATAAGAAAAGACTGGTTAGGTCGTATGTTTTGAGGAATTGGAGAGAAAGGTGGCCGTCACCCTCCTTGCCAATAGTAAGAGATACCAAAGCATTACGTATAATATTAGACCCGTGCTTACAAATTTTAATTACATTAGAAAAGTTGAAATTGTATGATCTCAATTGAGGATTGGTCATACCGGCTTCACACACAACTTCGTTCTAGATATTAGTGGTCCACCAAATTGTGCTCACTATGAAGTTCCTCATTGTACGGGTGGGTACCGTTCTCAGCTAGCACGCTGCTGGCCCCGCGTTCGATTCTCCGACCGGCCAATGAAGAATTAGAGGAATTTATTTCTGGTGGTGGAAATTCATTTCTCACTATAATGTGGTTTGGTTTCCACAATAAGCTGTAGGTCCTTAGCCACTTAAAATAAAATCTAATCCTTCAGGCCAACCCTAGGAGAGCTGTTAATCAGCTCAGTGGTCTGGTTAAACTAAGGTATACTTTTTGTACTCGCTATGACAGGTTACTGTCAGATGAGTACATCTGGTGTGCTGCCCATGTTGTATAAGGAGCAGAAAAAGGGAAACCCTTCACCTGAAATCTCTTGGGTGAAGAGGTTTCATGGCTTTTAAAAAGTAATTGGTATTTTTAACAGCATTTAGATAACTTATTTTCAATCAGTATATGTGTGAAAAGCATTTATAATTTTCATGCGTTCATATGGGATTTTCAGCGTGAGTTTTTAATGATGGTGATATTTTGATAAAAATTCATCTTCTCTGGCTTGGCTATATATATATATATATATATATATATATATATATATATATATATATATATATATATATATATATATATATATATATATATATATATATATATATATATATATATATATATATATATATATATATATATATATATAGCCCGAAAATTCATACATTTCGTTCATTCTTGCTGTAATAGAGGCTTTTTGTTTTTTCTTACTAAAGGTTCGATAAAAATACCTAAGTGTTGAATCTCCTCCTTTCCTTAATATTGAAAGATCTCATTTTAGGACTCCTAAATTTGGTGGAAACCTGGCTTTCTTAAAATTCAGGTCAGTTTGAGATTAGGTGACCTCGATACTTGTACAGTTGAAACTGTGAATCAGTATGCAGTATCTACATACACAAAAGTCAGAGAGTACCGGTAACCGAAAACTCCTTTCTTCCGACAATTGAAACGCCTTTCATCTTGCCCAGTGCCTGATGAAATAACAAAGGCGCATTGACAACAGAAGAGATTTTATTGGGTTGTATAATAGCGTTGCAATGCGAAGGTCAAAGACCTCAAAGAGAGAAAGAAAATGAGAGAGAATTTGAGATATTAATAAGACTGAATTTAAATACTGGATTAATTAGAAGACTTTCCTTAATATAATCACGAATTTGACAGTTTAGTTAAGAAATTGTCTGACAGAGGTGAAAGGAAATTAGTTAGCCAGACTGACGCCTTCTAAAAACGAAAATGAATCTTAGACTGGGTCTCCTCTCTTGTCAGTGACTTAAGCTAGTTTTGTGTGATATCGTAGAAAGATGGAGGTTTAAATTTGTACTTGATTCGTCGTGACACTAAATATGCAAAGTCTCCTTGAGATGTAATTCAACAGCTCTCAGTAAGTTGTCGCCGTTTCTTTCAGTTAGCTGAGTAAATCGTAATTATTGTGATCCTCTAAAACTTCTTTGATTTGCCCGATATCTCATGGAGGACTGTCGATAAACATGTCGACACTTACAAGCAAAGCGAGAATAACAATACTTCTACGTGGGGAGGCACACGGTAGACTAAAGCCTGGAGAAAGGTGAGGGTTGGAGAACTGGCAGGTGAAAGTACCTGAGAGACTGTAGAGGTAAAGAGGACAGTAATCTCTCTCTCTCTCTCTCTCTCTCTCTCTCTCTCTCTCTCTCTCTCTCTCTCTCTGAACGTTACTAATGCAGAGCTAAGTACCTGATAGTCCTTAGAATGTTAATGATAGGCAGTCGGAAGTGGTGAGCGAGAAAATGAGAAAATAACTAACTGACGCGGGCGATCGGTGCATCTTCATGATATATGCTACCTTAGTATAGTCAGCCGTTTACCCCAAGTAAAGCACTTTCTCATGAGGATAGTAAATAAGATCCAAATGAAATGAAGGTACTTCGGCGAAAAAAAATAGTATTAGCTTCCCTTCGACTGTTATTATTATTGATTAGTACCTATTATTTCTATTCAATGACAAGCATTCGTGCTTGTGAAACTCTAGCTGTATGGAATGATATAACTTCATGTTGTCAATGCAATAGAAAACTAATAAATAACATCATTAGAAAGCACCTTTGCTATGTTTATGTTAAAATTGGCTAACAGTTACCGAGAGTAATTTACTTACGTTAAAATTAAACGCCCCAACACCAATGCCACCTGCTGCTCCCGATCCTGCTAGGCCGATGAAATGCTCCGATCCGATGTTGCTGGCGAAGAGGGACGCACCGACCTGTAATGAATCATATTTTGAATTCATTTTCTCTTTTGTGACCCAAATTTCAAAGATGGTGAATTTTTTCCTTCGTGTGTACCTCTGTATGGCTGTAGATAACTTTTTTTCTGTTAAAAACAGAAATTCCCTGCTTGTTATAAAAAAAAACGGTTACAGATACAGCTAAAACAGTCCGTATGCCTGAATCTGTGTAATGGTTGTCATCTGTAGTTGTAAGATCATTTCAATTTTCTGTGCCACCCAGCGTTAATTATCGTCTGAAAATTCTTGAATGGAAAAAACGAGTGAAAACAATTGCCATTCTCACCTGTGAAGAGCTTTTGCCTTTTCAAGGAAAGCCGCGTATTCAAAAGCAGTGCAACCGTATCTTTTGACTGAAGGGTGGAGGTTTATACCAAGCTTCTTACTATTTTCAGTGCCATTGTTTGCATAAACCAGCTTCATCCAAACCAATCAGCAGTTCAACTTCTCTTACTGGCGTTGTTGAGCTGGTAGAGGGAGCTAGTGAAATCGTATACTGTACACCGGGAATAGCAATAATGCTTCCATGGCTTTCCTCTTCTAGATTTTGTCAATGACCTTCATGTTATAGTGTATGAAGTTTTAATATATTTTCTAAAAAGACTGGTCTACCAGAAAATCTTCCATTTACAGCATGAAGTTATATAACTGGAAACGTATCCAAACTATTTTGTAAACTGTATCATGATAGTGATTTTCATGCTTCATTTCCCGCGTTAGTTACCAATGTTTATCAGTGAGTTATCCGTGTAACTTGAAGTGAAATAAATAGCGTTTTGCTTAAATCAACTCGAGTTTGCATGCCGACGACACAATAAAATTACAAAGAGAGAGAGAGCGGAATGAAATTTTTGAGTAAGAGGGGTAAATAAATGGGTTTAAATTATACTTAGGTTCTAATACAGCTGATGATGTATTAGAGATTTCTTTACCATGCGTTGCTCTTTTAACGAATATAGCAATTGTTTCTGAAATAGCCATAGTGTCTGTTTCTAAATGAAAATCTTTCTGTGTATCATTCCACTTTTGTAAGATTCCCAGAATTCTTACAAACTCTCGTGTTGGGCCCAGAGACTTTGCAGTAGTTCTTCATGGCCGGCGTGTTGGGATGGATAGCATTCTCTCAAAATCCGGGTAGCCTTCATCTCTGTAAATCTGATTATCAGCCTCGAAGAATATTAAATTTCTGAAGTAGGAAAGTCTTTCTCTTCTACGAAAGTATTCTATGGTAGGAAAAGCATATCGAAAACATGCAGTGGTTAGACCTATTGCTATGATTATCGTTACGTTTATATATATATATATATATATATATATATATATATATATATATATATATAAAAGGCTGCGAAATGGAGTTACTTTCGGCAGCGACGTCATTAATATATCCAGAACTCCCGTAGGGAGCTAGTCCCGTCAGTGCACCTCACGTGGTGCACCGTAGGCATTACTTAAGGTTCTTTGCAGCGTCCCTTCGGCCCCTAGCTGCAGCCACTTTCATTCCTTTTCTGTGCCTCCGTTCATATTCTGTTTCTCCCATCTGACTTACCACCCTCTCCCTACCAACTGTTTCACAGTGCAACTGCGAGGCTTTCCTGTTACACCTTTCAGACCTTCTTACTGGTAATTTCCATTTCAGCGCTGAATGATCTCATAGGTCCCAGTGCTTGGCCGTTGGCCTCAATTCTATAATCCAATCCAATACTTCCAGAACTGTCAGCTGTTAGGCTCTTTAGTAAAAATAAAATAGATATATAAAAAGTTAGTATCAGTTTTATTACAAAGGTTTGCACTAAAATGATGCCATACGAAGCATTACTACTTGGGCACCTATGAGAGAAATTTGCTTTGGGTATGTAAGTTGGTATATCACAGAAATTATTCTAAAAAAATTACAACAGGTAAATTTTTAGTCGTTTCTTGTTCTCTTGCGCTATTTGGAAAAAATAAACTCCAAGTACTGTGATGAAAAGGGAGTAATGTGCTCAGTATGTATGACAGTGTCAAGTCTTGAGCTTAAAGGTGTTGAATAAGTATATTCCCTTTCTAATAACTAACGGCTACTCAGCCCTTCACAGTGACTTTTCAGGTAAGCAAAGGTATGAGACGTATAATAATAAAACAAAGAAAACTTAACTTGAGCTACTTGTCATTTCAGGAGACTTCGCTGATATATCAGTCTGTTTAAAAGAAGAAATGTTTCTAAGAAGCAGTTGCATGCTACGCCAGTAATCTTTCATAAGACAGTGGAAAGGGCGGCGGTTTCCAGGTTATACACAACATAAACAAAAAACAATCCATAACTAATACTCTCAAATCATCTACGTATTAGTTTTTATCAGATGAATAGCAGTGTGGACTGCAAAACGTCCAGAGATTTTCACAAGTTCAGAGAATTGATATCGGATCTAGGGTGCTCGCAGGGACCCCTGTTTGTCTACTTAAAAATGTGACACACAGACAGAGATATAGTTTGTCAAGAACCAAATAGGTATCGTGTACATCACACGACAATCCACGAGGTGGATTGAGAGTGACAAATATTGTTAGTGATCACTGTTGCTATATTTCAGCTTATGCAAGGCATAAACATTGCGCCTAAAAGAAATACAGGGAACCCCAGTAATTTTTAAAGTTGATTTTTTCTCTTCATGGCATATTAATCATTAGCTTCGACCCTTAAACGACGCACTCGAAACGTTCCTGGTTTCACTTATCGGTATGGTCGGACCCTAACTTAATCATTCATGCCCTTTTCATGGGACCTAAGTACCGGTGACGAACTGCCACCTTCGGGAAATTGCGTCGTTCATTAATAAGAACAATGCGATACTTACCGGAAGCCACCACATGTGACGCCCCGCCAAGAAGTAGCCGGAAACTGTGCCTCGATTGGGACGACATAGTGCCTGGAACAATAAAAGATAAGATGTAAGAATAAAAGATTCCTCTTTTGCTGTGTTTGTGATTTGATATTGATACCACGGTTTTACAACTGAACGCCCAAATTTCAGGGCTGAAAAGAATGTAAGTGAGCTGTTGTAGCTGTCATAACTAGCTGCCTCTTTCTGTATCTAGGCCTATCAGTTTACGCCTAAAATGCCACACCCCTCGTGACCTAAAAATAGGAGGTCAAGGTCTCCAAATGTCTTTCTCGTTACCACCACTATTTATTGTCCGTCTTTCTAAATCATCCCCATTTATCCCATGCATCAGATAGTTATCATCAGTGTAAATGAACACACTATATTTTGTTTACTTATGTAAATTTACGAAGGGTATATATTTTCTCAACATTAAACTGTTCCTTAAAGGGGTTGGAATCGATTCGTGGATGAACATCCTGTGCAGAATATTTCCACAACACGCCTCTGATCAGTTGTGCGCAGAAGCCCCCTTCGCACGTTGGCTTTCACCTGCATTCTGCTTGCACCTTTCGCTTCCCTGGATGATAAGGCCCTTCCTTTTTTGTACCTCAGTTATGCCATGTATCAAGCTCTCTCTCTCTCTCTCTCTCTCTCTCTCTCTCTCTCTCTCTCTCTCTCTCTCTCTCTCTCTCTCTCTCATATACACATATGGGTGTATGTCTGTGTGTAATTTTTGTTACTTATACCCGCTGACGTTTTATATTCACAGATAATAAGCGACAAATATCGTTTATATCCAATTCACTATAACTCATCAATAACTTTCACCATAGGGGAATTATGTTTCATTGCTTGGGAGGCGGGCCTAACAAAATTTAGATCATGTACATATGCAGTCAGTGTATGTACGTATAGTATATATGTATTTACAGAAATGAATATATGCATATCTGTATATATTTCTTATATGAAACCCTTTTATTTTTTTTTTAGTTTCCTATTTAATTTCATTACGTCGTTAATAACGTAGATATTGCGACGTCAGTTTTAGTAACCACTAATCAATCAATCAATCAATCGCCACTGGCAGGATTCGAACCGTTACTTAGTTTTAAAGCAACGATAGATAGTGACTTTAATCACTGAGTTTTCCTGATGATGACAAGCATTTCTCGATTATAAGTGTATATATCTGTGTGTGTGTGTGAGAGAGAGAGAGAGAGAGAGAATTACTACTGACGTTGCCCCTGATATGTTGTAGTTTAAGACACGCTCAGCAACACGTGATTCCACACATACTTCCGTACTGATCAATAAGTTTGTATCCATCTGTGAAATTTTCAGTTAGGCAAGAGACTTCGATTTCTTTGATATTATTTTGTTTCCATTTATAAATTTAAACAGTAAATGGTGAGCAAAGATGTAAAAAGAGAGGGGTCATACATAAAGTGGTAGAAAAACAATAAAATTGTAGGGTAACGGCACTCTTATCAAAGAGATCTCATCTCATGCTTCTCTTCTTAGTGGAAAGGTCATCAAAGCAGTTCCATTTGATGACAAAGTGCAAATTCATTGCCAGTGATAAACAGAGTCTGTGTCTCGAACGCGTGAAGGAATGCGTTCATCATTACATCTTTATTTGCTTAAGGGGCCACTGTAATACTTTTGAAATAGCAGTTATGTAACCAGTATTAAGTACTAGGAGATCTAGTCAGTCGGAACGAAAGGTCATTCTCTCTCTCTCTCTCTCTCTCTCTCTCTCTCTCTCTCACACACACACACACACACACACACACACACACACAATCTCTCTCTGAATGTTTACATGTGCGTTCTGCAAGCATTATCTAATCAAAGCGAACTCTAAAAGGACGTTTCTTAATAGTTCTCAGGTGCAGTGGATGACGTTTTTATCCACTTTCGAGCCAAGGTAACACCGAATTGAGCTTTCTAGGAACTCAGATTTTTCTTCCATCATAAATATTCTTTTATGGGCATTTTGTTGCAGTCTTATACGCATAAATAAAATTGAAATATACACCTATATGTTCATGTATACACACGCATACATATATATACACATATATATATGTATGTATACATGACATGAACATATAGGTGTTTATTTCAATGTTATTTATGCGTATAAGGCTGCAACAAAATGCACGTAAAAGTATGTATGTATATATATATATATATATATATATATATATATATATATATATATATATATATATATATATATATATATATATATATATATATATATATATATATATATAATCATCAGAAGATACTACATTATGTCTTCCTTCCGTTTAACTTATACGTCACTTTATACATATATATTTGTATGTATATATATATATATATGTGTGTGTGTGTGTATGAAGACTGACAGGGCCTCATTTTAACGGGATGGTTTCTAACGGAGATTTTATTCACAAAAGTTACAAGCTTTCAAGGACTAAAACTGTCCCCATCGTCCGGTGGCCTTAAAATACTTAAATGAGGTCCAGTTAGTCGTCGTATGAATGCATAGTACAATTGTGCAAGTGATTAAGCTTTTATGTGTATTATATATGTATACATATTTACATAAATGATATATATATACTGTAAATATATGTACACACATACCCGAAAACATACACACGCACATAGACGTGTATATATTTCATTATATGTATGATGTGTATATATGTATGTGTTCAAAAACACGAAAGGGTTTATTTTTTTACACAGTTTTTTTTTCCTTCTAAAGTTAAAAGAATTAAAAAGAATAGTGCTGCCTAAATTATATCCCAGTAGTGGTCATGATATTGAAGAGCTGGTATTAAAGGACTGCTTCACAATGAATTTACTTTCGTTTTCTTTTGCGTCTGGTGACAGTAGCCTGCCAGGTATATGGGTTCTTCAAAAACTCTTCGAAATTTCTTAGTTTGTTCGGTTTCTTGAAAGTAGTTCAGCCTCTAAGTTAGATAATTACTGTGAGCAGAAAATTTTGCATCCGATACGCAGAACACAAGAAATTTATGAATTTTCAGGAATGTAGATATACCTTAATTTCATTCATTTCATTAATTTCGGTTTCTTTTATTTCTTTCTTTGTTAATGTGATGCTTTGATGCGTTATCTGTAATTATTATTTTTGTTTTGATAACCGTGCAAGAGCCTTGAATTCAAGGTCGACTAGGTTATATCCTTTCAACAGTAGTAAGTGTATGTGTATAGTATTTCGCATCCATTTTTCTTGTCAACAGAGAAAGTCATCATGTTTTTGAAAATGCTTGTTATCATGGTCCTTAACCACTGAGTACCAGAGAACAAGTGAAGAGTACGTAATCATCCGACCCATCACCCTCCCAAGAGCTCAAGGTCAAAGTCTCCCTCTTTTGAAATACACCGCGGGGTTGGAAATATTCTTGAGCGCTTCGATCCTCCATTGTATACTGTTACCGAGTGACGCCGGCCCTCAGAGTTGTACAATTTCGAAACCGCTATAGAAATGAACAATGTTTGGAAAAAAATTTTTAACATCTTTTTTCTTCCAATAACTGATCTCTTCTTCCTGAATTTCCTATTGTGTTCTGTAATTTCTTTCAAATGAGCGCCATATTCTTTGGAAGCTTGAATTTCAAGCAGTGGCACCCGTGGGCTTGTTCATCATGAATAGGGTTTATCCTCTGAATAATAAATCATTCTTGTTTTAAACAGGAACCTTTCTGACCTGTATTCAAATGTCTTACAGATTATTTTGTAGTATCTTCGAAGTTTTACATTTATTTACTCATTGCATTTACCAATTAATATATTATCATTCCCCACATAAAGGTAAACATATCTCTCTAAACATAAAATTACGCTAACAACTGAACAATAGCACTGACCTTTGTAAGAGACACGGAGGCATTTGGAGAGAATTACTTAACAATCTTAACAATAGTAGTCTGTAATCAGAACATGACCCAGAATTATTTTAACCGATTGCACAAGTGCAAATTACAGGAACGTTGCATTCTGATCGTACTGTATATCTTCGCTGCTTTACGGCGTTTATTCTTCGTTCTACTATTTCATGAAATGGCAACGAAACGGCTCAGCATCACATTTTTCAGCTGTTCAGTGAAAGGCTGAATCTGCGAGCACGACCCTATCGTAATTCTGTCATTTTCATCAAACTAAAAAAATCTGGCGTTTGACAAATCTGACAGTGATCACCTGTAATAATTATTTAAGAAAAAGAAACCACAACGCGATGAATACGTTCTCTTGCGTCCGGAAATTCCGAAATGAGCGACCATTGGCGTGAACAAGCGTATGAAGATATTTACAGACAAAATAATTTTCTGCATAATAGAATCGCCACGTGTAATACAAGAGAGAAAATAGAACGGAGCGAATAAATAACATCTTTCATTGTATCCACATTCGAGTCTGGCTCCAGTACTTTTAAGCTTCATTAACTCGAAAGCTTTGGCGCGTTCATGAGGTCAAGAAGAATACGCCGCAATTGCGAGATAAAAGCATTGTGGTGTCTAGACGTTTATTGAGAAGCAAATTCATATAAAATGACATATTAAGGAATTATTCCGCAATAAAAGATAAGAACGCATCAAGTATAAACGCATTGTTACGTGCTCTCTCTCTCTCTCTCTCTCTCTCTCTCTCTCTCTCTCTCTCTCTCTCTCTCTCTCTCTCTCTCATTCTTTGTGAACTTAGAATTTTCCAGTCATAGCGTACGTGGCGAAATGTGTAGTAGTAAAACCACGAGGGCCAATATTAACGAAAATTCCGTAAGTTAAAAGGGAACTTCATGGATGGAAAGGGAAATTAAACCTCTAGATCTACGAAAATGGCTGGCTTGGAAATCAAAACAGCGCGCTTACGTGATCGCCGTCCATGAAAACCAGACACTGAAATGCCACGATGGCTCGTGTAGCGCACGAAGAACCCTGCATCACCTACCTCACTTACGTAACTGCGGTTGGTTTTCCTGGGAATTGATCAGTGGTCAGCTACAGCGAGTGGCTATCCTGATCCCTGCTTGTGGTGGAATAGTAGTGCTACATAAAATGTTATGGCTGCCTTTGTATCACAACAGTTTTCAAGTATTGTATACGTGAACCAGAGCGAATTTATGGACATGAAAGTGAACGAAAGGGACTTGGCGATTTTATATCTATACTCGCAGGAGCACTGACAGAATAAAATGAAACTTTGGCTGTTTCCTGTACCGGAACATACGATGAGATTGGCTTTTATACTTCTGCTGAAGCAAGGCCGTTGGAGTTAGTTGCGTAGTGGCAAACTACCCGTGCTTACGCTCACACCGTTGTTTATTTCACCTTTCAGTCAAGTTACACAATCTGCTGGCAAAGCGTTTCCGCTTGTCATCGCAAAGAATTTGTCGTCATTAGATACACCGCGACCTCATCATGGTCGCGTTTATTAATAATGGTTTCACTAAGTTTTTGCTTCACGGAGTGAAATTGAGATGAGTTCAAGCCACTTTCCCTCCACAGGCAAACGTATTCATTTCGTAACACGCCCCACCGTGTACATAGAATCTAAACATGCATGTCAGTACACAAGTTCTGTGCAAGTGTATATTATTATATATATATATATATATATATATATATATATATATATATATATATATATATATATATATATATATATATATATATATATTCTATATACTGTATTATATATATATATATAATTGATGTGTGGATGTGCTTTATCGCTAATGTAAAGAAATGATACAGCTTTCCGCAAAAATCACAACAGAAACTGGCGAACCGATAACATCGGAATCACGCTAACTCTGTCATCAGTTCTACTTTGACCTCATTCTAACGATGTCATCAAAAATTTCCAAACCACCGGGATCGAGTTCACTCTCACTGCCATCTTTCTACTTTTTTGTCATTCTGTTCTGTTGTCGATAGTGTTTTATGAGATAACTTTCCAGTCTTACTAATAAATTGCTTAATGTTATAATTAATTTACATTTGTCTTTTCTGAATGCCTTCCTTACATATATATATATATATATATATATATATATATATATATATATATATATATATATATATATATATATAAATATATATATATATACAGTATATAGTGAAGGAATTTAGGAAAGGCAAATGTTGTAAAGTAAAATATAACATTTTAGGTAGACTGTAGAGTTATCTCATTAAAAACTGCTGAATATAGAATAGAACTTACGAAAGGAAGAATGACAACAGTGGGAGTGAGTCTATTATATGTGTATGTATATATATATATATATATATATATATATATATATATGTGTGTGTGTGTGTGTAAATATATATATATATATATATATATATAAAGACAAAATTCACGAAGGAAAGAGAAACAATGGAGTGCTGCAAGGCCTTTCGACTCAGTCCTTTACTTGCTAAGTAAAGTACTATAAATTGAAAGGCCTTGCAGCACTCCATTGTTTCTCTTTCCTTCGTGGATATTGTCTTTACTTATATATTCATCACGGTCCATATTTTCGTGATTCAGTTATACTGATATATATATATATATATATATATATATATATATATATATATATATATACATATATATATATATATATATATATATATATATATATATATATATATATATATATATATATATATATATATTACCATACGCATATTTCCCGTCTAGGAGGGGTACAGTCTTCCGGTTTCTTAGCAAGAAATAAAAAGAAGTATATGGGTTATAGTTGCATAAAAACTCCAGCACTTGTCCCATTGATTCAAATGTAGGGATAATTAGGCTTCATAAATACAAATTTGAATATAATATTTATGGTGTCTTTGGTTCACAGACTACGGAAGGTTGAAATATTTATATGTACATATATAGGCTACTTATATGTTTTGTGTATGTATATGCATATATATATATATATATATATATATATATATATATATATATATATATATATATATATATATATATATATATATATGAAAGGCATCGTGCTTACCCCATACAAAAATGGGAAAAAGCACGTTAAAAGAAGAAGTATATATATATATATATATATATATATATATATATATATATATATATATATATATGAAACCTTCCGTAATCAGGGAACCACAGATAAATTTGTATTTATATTGCCTGAATACTCTCTCGTAATCTCTTAATCTCTTGGACAGGTGCTGAAACTTTTATGCAACTATAATTTTACTTATATATATAAATATATATATATATATATATAATATATATACAGTATATTATATATATATACACACATTATATATATATATATACAGTATATATATATATATATATATATATATATATATATATATATCTAGCCTTACTTCTCATCCTATCCTGATTCATTTCATCCTATCCTGATCCATTTCTCGCATCCTATCAAGGTCTGTCCCATTTCTCCCAGATACCTAAAAGAATCAACCCTTTCCATTCACCTACTATTCATACTAACACTCGTTGCTCCATTTCCCTGGTTTCCGCTTTCAAATCGGCTCCCTTCATTATCACCATTTAACATTATATCACTGCATTCCATTTATAACCAATTTTCCCACCGAACAATGCTGCACGTCTAAATGTTGTGTCGTACACACACACACACACACACACACACACACACACACACACACACATATATATATATATATATATATATATATATATATATATATATATATATATATATATATATATAATACCGTTTTATATACATACATACATACATACATACATACATACATACATACATACATACATACATACATACATACATACATACATACATACACACAACGCCTCTTTCAGCATCGCAAGAATAATAAATAAATGCATTCACCTGTTTGGCTCAAGGGTTCCCAAACACGTCACTGGAAAATAGAAATCACGTGTTAAGTCAGGAGGAGCGTAAGGAGGTGACAGTCGCCAAAACATGTTGACAGAAATCCAAGTTACAAACTCACGTAGAATCCAACGGCGATGTTTAGCACAAAATAGATGCAAATAGCAAGGTAGTCCCACACAACTAAACCTTCATCAATCGAGGAAGGCATTGCAGGAAATCCCAAATGGTGGAGGAGAGATCGTTGTACAGTCCACTCTCCTCGACTTCCCTCTACCTACTGTTCACGTTCACCAGTTGGTGACTGGGTGGGCCCAGCCCAAGGCGGCAAGGGCCACTTTGCGTTCGGGAGACCCGGGGCTGGAGAGGGAAGTGGGCTACATAAGAAGCCAGAATTCCTTGCAGGAGACATCAATTTAGTGTGATTATGGCTGTCCTAGATTAATTTAATCAGCATTTTAGTTTAAAATTCAATTTTCACATGAAAGTACGTTTCATTTTGCGGTACTACGAATATCCTCATGGAAAGAACAAGCGAAAAAAGAAAGGTTTTATATAAGAGTGAGAAATTCGTCAAGCAATGTCAGTTTTACCACTGAAACTTTCCTATGTTACGAAAGCACGCTGGTTGTATAAGGCCTTCTCTTTTCGCTATTCCATCGTTCCAGAATTTGTTTGTCCCTTGGCAAATGTGTATATGTGTGTCGTGACATCTTTAGATCTTTTACTTATAAAAAATAAGCTCTGAAACAGAGGCAGTGAGAAAATAACACCTTACGAAACGAGCGTGCTTTCGTAACCGAGGAAAGTTTGAGCGGTAAGGGTGACACCACGCTGCAGATTTTACCAACTTTTTTTACTTGCCCTGTTCTTTTACCTATTCACAAACAAACAAGCGAACGCCAAAATTTTATTGATGAATACTCCTAAAATCTGGATGTCTATATCCTGTATTTCTTTTGTCAACATTCAGTCGTTTCCCCCAACTGCTGAATTTTGGATGAACCCCCAGTCAGGTAACCACAGCATTGGCAGCTTCGTATAGCTACACAGAAGGCTCATGTGCAATGCGTCTAGTCCCCCAACACAACATACACCACTCACGTCTGTCCTGCACACATCTCATTACCTGGATGCTGAGGCTATTCCTTTCTAGCGCCCGTTTCACACTGTCTGTGTTGCACTTTCGATTTCTTCCTCTTCTGCTTTCTCCCAGTACCACCGAATTGTGTGCTTTTTTTTCCACCAATCTGCCAATCCCATTTCTATCCGCATGAGTGCACCATCTCAAATCAATTCACCTACGCTAACATTTTTAACAATTTTGCATATCTTTACAATTCCCACCATATCATTTATTCTTATGCCACATATAACATGCAAGTAATTTACCTCTATAGCGTCAGTATATTTTTTATTTCATTCACATTCAACATCTACATTTCACTTTTAACAAAATCTTACCTCAGTAGTCCCCCGCCCCCATACAATGCTTCTTTGTTTCCGATTATCCCTCCAGTTTCATCTTGAAGTTTTGTACACGTCCAGCTACCTTCATTGGTTCACATATCACCTACGTACTTATTCCCAAATACCCATCCGAATCAACTGCTTTCATTCTTCCATCACCTACATTCACTATTCTTCACGCTATCTTCCTGGTTTCCATTTACCCTCTAAACCTTAATCTTGCTTACAGTTTTTCTGAACTGTCTTTCCTCTTGCAAAAACTTTACTTTAAGTATTTGCAAATATTTGCAACTATTACTGTATTATCTACAAACCTCAGTCATTCCTCACTCATTTCATGACCATTCTCGTAACCCACAGCTTTGACCCACATCTACTGTCCTTTCTTTTGTGTATTGCATCACCCAGTAGATAAAGGTATGAAACAGCCACAGAGACAACACACACATACACTTGTCTCGGTCCTCTTTTTACCCCACCTGCAAAGACTTATGCGTGCTTTACTTTCATCATAAAAACATTTTATTGCTCTCAACGACTTATTTTCTAGGACATACGTCCTCAGAACCCTCCACATTGCTTCTCTGTCAATTCAGTTATAAGATTTTATCTTCACTTTCAAAACAAACACTTATCCACTCTCTTCTTGTCCAAACCCACGTTTCTATTCCCCTATCAATCCTTCTGTCATCTGTCATTCTCAAAGGAAGTCCAGTCATGCACCTTGCATGGTAGCTTCCTCTTGTTCTAAGCTTAATCCTTAATCGGGGCCCCTCGTCTATTAAGTAATGTCACTTTCTTATAATTCTGAGAGTCTCCTCTATCACCTTTAACTTTATTCATAGAAACTGTTCCTCTCACTCATTCCTTCAAAACCTTTCCCTCATCTAGACACGCCTTACACACCTTGGTCAGACACTCAGTCTGACTTCACTTTTGATTAATAATAGTATCTCTCTATTCCTTAGTCTCTGATTGCTGTCTATGCATCCTCAGCAACCACTTCTACAAGCATTATGAAACTTACACTTACTGCTACATTTTTATCATTCACCATTACCTTTCTGACTTTGCATTCACTAGGCTTCCTAAGTACTCACTCCAGCTCAGGACTGTATTCTGTTCAAATACATGCTCTTCACTTTCACCCTTTATTCTGGGATCCATTTGCTCATTAACCTTTCTCCTAATATTTACTCCATGGTAGAACAACAGCTTACTCCCAAATGCCCTTGCTGATCTTGTCCACAATCATGCCCACCTCACCCATCTTCCTGTAGTCTTGTGCGAGATCTCTTCTGTATTGCAACAGCACCCAAATATTGTGTGTTTATCATGTACTAAAATTCTCATTTCATCATCTGACCACTCACTCTTTGTATTACCTCTTCCTACCCTCCAAAAATCTTAAACAATCTTTCCTGACTACATGACTAGATCCTAGAGTTTTACACATTCTTCATGTGCTCCTTCAACTTCTGTCTTTAATACTAGCCCATTTTTCATCCATTTTCTTCTTATATGTTTCCTCACCTCATTTCTGTCAATTTTTCTGTTGCCTGATCTTTTTGATTGATATTCTCGTTGATTGTTTTCTATATATTTTTTGGTTATAGATTGATGGTAGTGCTTTCTTTACACAGAGTTGGTAGAAGACAGCCAGCTGCGGCTAACTAGCTGATAGTTTGACCAAGTGGCTACTGATAGTGGTAGTTAATGGTAATGAGTGAACCTCCTATGGACACTTAGTCAAAACCTAAAATACCAAGCTCATTTATTCAAACTTTTCACTGTCGCAAGACCAACCTCAAAAATTAGAGGTAAATAATAAGTACAGGGCTGAGTAAGGGGGGTTCGAGGATGTCCAAAGCCCTTCACAAGTAAGGTAAAACGCTGTCCCTTAGTTATTGTGAAGCTATGGAAGGTTAGGTTGTGAATATTCTAGTATGTACTGTTAGCGAACCTCCCAGTTAGGTAGAATGCAGGCATCCTAAGTTCGGTAACTCATATTAAGGTGTGTTCCAGTATCTGTCATTACCGTTACTGGCTACTTAGTCTGTGGACATATAGCTATTTCCGGCTACCTTATTGGCACCTTATAACTTGGTTCTATAAAAGGAACATTATGCAGTTTAATTTATTTTCTGGTGTCTTGTTTAGCATCTAGTCAAGCTCTGGCGTTTGCCATGTGTTAAATATATGGGTGTTCCCTTTGGACACACACGCACTATATACACAATTATATATATATATATATATATATATATATATATATATATATATATATATATTCATAATTACACACTGTCACACACATATAAAGGAACTAATTTGATTTCATTACCTCATTAAAAGCATCACGATTTGAGACAGCAATAATAAAACTGTTGCCAAGTCAACAAGAGCTTGGGTGGAACTTTATCGTTGACTCGTCAGGTAGCACTAGTAGGTTTAGATATGTGCATATATATATATATACATATATATATATATATATATATATATATATATATATATATATATATATATATATATATATATAATGTGTGTGTGTGTTGTTTGGTCATTTACAATGTAGTGTACGTGAGGATCTGCCTAAATTTATGGGGTTATTTATTTCCAGTTACTGTACAATTTATATGCCTCGACGCTTGCTATTTCTCATATATTCATTTGTATTAGGGTGTCATTCAGTGGAGTGGTGCTTTGTTGCCCTGTTGTTTATTTGTCATGATGGAGAAGCAAGCTAATTTATTCAACAGCAATTAAATCCCCTTTCCCAGAAAATGCCTATTTTTTTTATGTCACGAAACCTGCCGCTTGAGATCGATCAATAAGGTGGGCAAGTTGAGAAGCAAGCTTGTTGCCCAGACTTTTCTATCTTGTTTTCTTTCTTTCGCTGATAACGCTGAAAGCGTTGAATTTAATTCATTTGAATTCCATCTACACATGAAATGATGAGGTATGAAAAATGAATAATAAATCAATCGGCTGTTCAAAACTCTTCCATAGCCATATTGGAAAATGAGAATCGCATAGTGTCCCATCTTCAATTTGTATAGAAAATGGTGATCATCAGCATAGAAAGAAAACGGTTCATTATAGCAAGGAGGTGAAAACCAATTCTGCATAAATCTCTTGATGTTACTGTTATATACTTGAGGGATTGATCACTGTCTTCGGGGGTTTTACACTGTTAATATGGCGACAAAATATTATTGTAGGAAATTGGCTACAATAAAAAAATCTTTGAAAACATTACAAGTGTGTAAAACTGAAGGGGCCCCACGGCCTCAACAATGTTATTTTAAAAAATATATGAAGTTCAGTGTGGTTTTGGAAGACAGGCAGGCTTTATAGGAAGAAGGAATGTTTGTTCTGGAAGGAATCAAAGTCAAATATATGTAATTACATCATGGAACAAGGAAAATGCGCCGGTACCTTGTTAAGGACGCTGTTGCCAGACGGAAGGTCCAGAAGGATAATCAAAATGAAAACGAGATGTTTTTTGGAACCTTTTATACCGTCAGTCATAAATTTGCTTCTTTTGTACCTTCACTTCGGACAAATATATAAAATTCTATTAAAACCCTTAAAAATATCGTAATTCATATAATCATCGTTATTTTCTTCACTCCCTACCCAGATATTATTCTTGTATTAGTTTCTGAGACTTGGTTTAACGGTCTGTCGGGTGTTTTCGAGACAAACCGAATTATATAACAGACTTAGATTTATTAATAACAAAACCTCTCAACCGTAAATTGAACCGAATACTCTCAGATTGTATCGAAATTTTTACCAGATCCTTTCCCGCCCCCTAAATATTTATTAATTACTGCATTATCCTTCTCCTCCACTTCTTAATGCAAAGTCTTATAATTTTTGCCCGATGATTTAGCCTCCCATATATAATAGGTGTTATGTCAAAAGTTCTTCAAAGATTCCATCCCCGCAGTGGGGAAGTGCCGTCAGTACACCTCAGCCGCGGTGCACAGTAGGCATTACTTAAGATTCTTTGCAGCGTCCCTCCAGCCTTTAGCTGCGACCCCTTTCATTCCTCTTACTGTACCTCCTTTCATATTCTTTCTTCCATCTTACTCTCTTCTAATAATTTTTCATAGTGCAACTGCGAAATTTTTCTCCTGTTACACCCTTGTAACCTTGTACTCTCGGTTTTCCTTTCAGCGCTGAATGACCTCATGGGTCCCAGTGCTTGGCTTTCGGCCCAATTTGTATATTCCATTCTGTTCAAAGATTCCATTGAATACAATCATTGCGTAAATAAACTGTAAGTTTTAAATCAGACTCTTCGAAGCCCTCCCATGTTAGCCCTAAGAAACACCGGGAAAATTAAGACATTTCTAATCAGAAAACTGTCAGTTGAAATGTTGTTCAGCTGACATTAGTAAAAAAAAAACTTATCTCTTCAGTAGTGACAAGCGCAGTTTGTGGAAGATCGCCAACATGAAAACGGCTTAAGATCTGTACTGATGGCTCTAAGTCAAAAGATGGTGTTGAGTGCATTGTTTTTACCAAGAAGCTTTCTAAATGTCCTAGCTGACCAACTCTGCATCTTCCTTTACAGTTGAGTTTCCAGTCACCGTTTACTGTATGCACCTGAAAATGTTCATAGCACAAATGTCATTTATTGTTACTTATTCAAATTAAGAAAGTTCGGTGGATAATATATATAAATATATTTCCTTCCATCCTTTAGCATAGAGGCCACAGAATTGGTTGTTTCTCATATTGATTTGCTTTAAATCAAAACCTATTTGCTTCAGTTAGGCCCTTGTACATGTTGGAATAAAAGACAATGAAGAGGCTGATGTTAAAGCTGAAATTACTAGTACACAAAGCTGTGTTGATAAACCATCTATTCGCCACTCGGATATGGACTGACCTGTAATATCTTATATTTGGAAGATAGATTATCTTATCCTCTCCTTGCTAATAACAAGAAATTCAAAAGTATGCGACCACTTATAACCGTTTGGCCGTCCGTATTCAATCCACATCAGAGAATAGAGGTTATTTTGGCTAGGCTAGAAGGGGGCCGTACATACGTAACTCATAATATGTATCTTGCATGAGGTAGTAGTGTTCCCGAGTGTGCCAAGGGTGACAGCTTGCTGTCTGGTGAGCACATTCTGGTGTTCTATCATTTTAATGATGCTCCTCAGTATTTTAGGGGGTGATTCTGGTATCCGGAATGTTTTAGTGGGTGGTTCTGGTATCTGCAATGTTTTAGTGAGTGATTCTGGTATCTGCAATGTTTTAGGGAGGTGTACTGGTATCATTCATGTCAATATTGAACTTCTTTCACATTTCGTTTTGGCCCGGAATGACCCTGGTTGTCCTTTTGGCACAAAACCCATACTCGGTCCATCCATGCTCGATGGAGCCAAGACAACCTCAGCAAAGGATGTGTTCAGACTTATCAAAATTGACTTTATTGTTGCTGCTGTTCTAGTTAAACCTAAGATTCTTATATGTAAAACAGGTAAACTGAAGTGTTAGCACCGGTGCCCTTGATGTGCCTCAGAGGTTTAGTGCTGATGGTATTTTTTTGTGATCTTAGTGTCATGTTTACTCTCCATATGTCATTCTTACTTTTACTACTCGTGGCTTTACATGTCAATTGTCCTGGCTTACATTCGGAGGCTACCATTCATTTTAGGACAATTAACTCAGACGAGCCTATATATAACGACTCAATCCTGGGCATAGGCCAAACAAGTGCAACACACTGGCCTAGGTTAATAAACCCCGGATTACTCTTAGCTTGGACTGGTACTTGACGTCGTAGACGGACGAATCTTCATTTTGTAGTTAGGGGTGAGGGAAACGCCGACTCCCGCGGGTTGTTTAATGCTTCTTAGTAGGTTACATGGTGTAAACAACTTATTCCTAATGTTCCTTCCATAGCTTTTAGAACTGGTTCTTACATAGGTACTTATACTGGTTCTTGTACAGATATCCTATACTGGTTCATGTAAGAATGCCCTAGACTGGTTCATGTATTACGAATGCCCTAGACTGGTTCCCTGTAATACAAAAAGTTCATTTAGGACAGCCATTTTGTGTCAAACAGCATGCAGTCCTTAGCTTAGGCTATGCTGTGCTCATGCCTAACTTAACTGTTACATTACACAGTTAGCCTGGCTTTTCATGCATAAGAGGTGTAATTGAAGTCAAGAGTTGATATATATTCATAAAATTATGGAAGAATATCGCACATCTTAGCCTATGGTTGGTGGCACTGCAACCACAAGCAAGCTCATCATGTTGCAACTTACGTAACATTACCATAACAACTCTCGGTAATTTGCTGTTACATTAAGGCAAAGATACACAAGAACACTATTAAGTGTTATGGCAACATGCACAACATAAACTAAGATATGTGCATACCTTTTACAAGGGAGAAATATGGCATTTCAAATGAAAATAAGGGGAACTTCCCCTCTGAAGTCGCCACACACGTCTTGAACAGTGCGAGTTGAGCTTACGCTACTACGCACTTGGTTGAACTTACGCACTTACGTACGCACACTCGATCATAGACAATCTCAATTTCGAGTGGTTAAGTCAACTTATTGATAAGATGAAAACCAATTCGTTTTTCCAGTCCACCAATTATGAAGGGTATTGTCATTAATTCAAAAGAAGGATTTCCATCATTACATTAGGGTATCCTCTAATAGCAATATGATGACCTGTAAACGAAGAAGGCATTAGTAACAGATTAGTTATGACGGTAGCTGGTAGTTACAGAAGATATTTAGATCGGATCAATTAGTGATGATGTCAGCTGGGGATGATACAGATCTCCAGCAAGACGGTATTGATTAGCTTATCCTGAATGTTCTCCCACTGTGTGATTCACTTCACATAGGTAGCCTTGTAAGGTTTCTGAATTTCGACAAAATTTAATGTTAGTTTTGACTCCTAGCGTTTTGTTTTCAAAAACAAAAAAATAATTTGTCGCGACCAGAAAGCTTGACACTTCCGAAGGCTTCCTATGTATCAGATGTGATGGTATTGTTACTTGTTTTGTGTCTTGCTTTAGCATCACCAGAACATGGTTCTGTTTGGGTGCTTTCAGCCCCTTGAGACTTATTTTCTGGGTAAAATTACTTGAAGTTGTGGTTTCCTCTTTTAAAACTGTGGCAGGTAGAATTTAGACTCTTTGACCATCTTGCTTAAATTTTAACCATGCGAAAACTTTTATCATCATTAGTATCTGTACCTCTGGAATTATTACACCCGACCCCGTTTTCCGAGCACCAGCATCTGTACTCTGTTCAGGTGCTACGATGCCACTCTGCTCAGCGCCAGAGTTCTTTACTTTTCTTAGTGTAAAACAATCTTCATGGCAGCTTTGTGGGCTATGATGCTTTACAAGTTGTTCTGTTTTGTTAGTGTAAAACAATCTTCATGGCAGCTTTGTGGGCTATGATACTTTACAAGTTGTTGTTCTGCTTTAAAGTGCCATGCATCTTTGTTTAAGCCTTTTCCATTTCTCAGTTACCACGTATTATGTGCATATGCGTGTATCTTTGATTTTTGCCTTTAATTATATATCTTTATACCTTTATACTATACTTCTCCATGCTGTGCTTTCTCCATTTTGACGTCGGAGATCTATACTTTTGGTAGGTTTTTAACTTGTGTATGACCTTTTTATTATTGTCTAAATAAATATTTGCTCATTTTGAATAATAACAATAATAATAATAATAATAATAATAATAATAATAATAATAATAATAATAATAATAAGTCTTTCGCCAATTTATGGAACTCTCATTAACTTTCACTAACCACCAAGTTCGTGCCAGCTTCACAGTTTTCTAACTCCGACCCATAACTTATATCCAGAGTTCTGCTCTTCCCTAACTTCTTCATAAATATTTAAATACTCAGCAGTCAAGGAGACTCAACACCCCGTTTTGTCTGTTGCTGGGACCATTTATACCAAACCTGTCGTCAGCACGGTAACCTGTTCTTACTCATTCTTTGCTTTAATCACAGAAATTTCGAATAAAGTGTCATCCCCAAAACTCTCGAACACGCGTCAGTAACGTTCATTATAACTTTTATTATGACAGCAGTAACTTTTATTATAACTTA
This sequence comes from Macrobrachium rosenbergii, assembly GCF_040412425.1. Taxonomy (NCBI): domain Eukaryota; kingdom Metazoa; phylum Arthropoda; class Malacostraca; order Decapoda; family Palaemonidae; genus Macrobrachium; species Macrobrachium rosenbergii. The sequence goes on from NC_089790.1 coordinate 26,372,016, forward strand.
TTATAACATTTGTTATAACTTTTATAATAACATTCCTTTAGAGCATTGTACATCACGTAAACATAAACGTATTGGCGGACATGTGCTGAGACGTGCTTCATTGCATTAAGTAAATTTTGGTTACGTGAAGTTTTAAAAAGGTACCTGACATTTGCGTAGGGTGATATACCTTACCTGTGTTGTTTATTTTGGCTCTTGCCTTTATATCAGTGTGCTGGAAGACATTCATTCGAATGATGCAGGATACAGTTGAAGAAAACATTTATTAATTAAAATGGAGAAATAAATCCTCAGTTATGTATGGGTACATTATTTAAAAAGAAATTCCCCCTGAAAAGGGAAATCGAACAGATTCCCGAAACCTTTCTGTAGAGATTTATTTTTAAGTATATGCACTCATACATAACTAGATTTGTTTCTCCAAAACATTTATTACTATATATTTCGAAGTTATCAATCTTTTGTAAGTTATTTCTTTTAAAGTAAGTGTTACAGTGAATGACATGAATTCAAGGCATACACGCTGTAAATATTTCTTGCAGTAAATAACTTTTCAGTCTTCAAAGACACTTAGATACTCAGCCAAATTTAGTACTGGAGAATAAATGTAATTCTTCAATCCATAATTCCCTTTCAAAATTAAGAGCTACAGTTCTTCGCGCTTTGTTTCTTTGATTCTGTAATCTTCATGATCATGACCTTGATAAAGGAGAAAAATTATTTTTTTTTTTTTTTTTTTTTTTTTTTTTTTTGACCTGGATAGAAATATTCAGAACATCTCAAAGTCGGTATATATATATATATATATATATATATATATATATATATATATATATATATATATATATATATATATATATATATATATATATATATATATATATATAGATAATGTGTGTGTGTTTGTGTGCGTGTGTGTGTAGTATTGATCTGCATCGCCCTGTGACTTTTTCGGTAGAAGAAAATACCACGTTTCATTATTTGTATTTATTATATATAACATACAACAATGTAAAACAACTTTGTAAAAATAAAACTTTCAACAATGCCAATATATTTAAAAGCATAAAAGATATTGCAAATATTGTTTTCAAATAAGGATGAAAAGAAAAGAAACGACATCCTTTCGTTAAAAATAGGAAAGAATGGGATTCAAGCTCATTTACCAACGTAAATTGTGAAAAATGATTGCGAGCTTTTCGTTTCAGTGAATCATCAACAAACAAGTCTTTAGTGAAGAGTTGGTTGCACGTAGTGATTGCGGAAGTGCTTGTATTTATAGGTTTTGAACAAATGCTAAGCATACCGGTAAGGAATATATGAACCTCCCAAGTTCTTCTCCCAAGTTCTTCTTAAGCACTTTGCCGTCTGGCAAGAAGTTTAGCACCAAGTTTGCATATCATGTCTGAACAGTTAACAAAATTATAAGAAAAGGATAACATTTATCTTCCAGCTTGATTTCTGTTAGCTAATGCTCTTAAAGCAAGATTTAGATTTCTAGGGACTGAAGATGAAACATTCCTTTTTGATAGAGCTTGACCACTAGTAGGTCCTTGTTGTGCTCCTCTAATGTCAAAATTCACAGGGCCAAGGGCGGATGTTTGAGCACCATTTAGAGCACCACCTGGAAACTGTAGACCAGCATTGAATGAGTCACCGGCAAATCCAGTATTTTCTGAAGCTGCCGGAAGAAACTGTTGGCCAACATTTATTTGGGCAGGTGCTGCTCCAAAGTCTGCTGCATTCACCGATGAAAGAGGGGCTGCTATGTCACTTATAGCACTATCCAATGTGGGGAAGTTGAAGTTTCCCCCGTCAATAGGGCCACCACCAGATGCTGAGACTGCTGTGGCTCCAGGGTGGACGAATATCTGGTAATTAACAGCAGAAACCTGTGGTGGTGGTGACCCAGCTGGACGTTGATTTGAGATTGCTTGGAAACCAAGGCCCTTGTCTGCATAAATAGTCTGTCGCCAGTTACCATCAGGTGCTAATTCGTAATAGGATCCGGAAGTCTGCCCCTCTTGATCACGCGTAGATTGATGACCATGGTAGGTTCCGTGTTCTGGCGAAGCAACAGCATAAGCAAATTGGAAAGCCTCATCAGCATGGCCAGGAGTCTCTGGGGGTTCAGCATATCCCTTAACAGCAGATCCCCCAGGGGCAGAGTAATCGTAGCCTTGTGGAAACGCCCTTACCACGAGAGTACAGCACAATATCTGCAACATTTTAAAAAAGGTTGGGTTATGTTTAACTAAACGAAACTGTTTATGGTGGTTTCAAATCTTATGCTTGTACAAGAGATAACCATGCAACTTTTTCTTCTTTTGTTGCTGCTTTGTTTCCATTTGTGTGCAGTGTCTAAGTGTACAGAACTGATAATTGTATAATCCCCTGATAATAAGTCTTATAAGAATGTATGCTACTTTAGGTTGCAAATAATTGTTACTTTTGAAGCTAAAGCTTAAAAGGTGTTATGTAAGGCATAACCATAAAATAGAGGACATTCTCTCCATGACCTTCATAATAGGAAGTTGAGCTAGTGTGATACCCATGCAGTGAATAGCATTCGTGAATTTTCCGAAAATGCAGTTAATCCCTGCTTTGTGCTTAACCACGGAGTGATTCATAAGGTCCTATATATGCATATTCAGTGCTATAAGCTCATGCAACATCAGTGGTGGCAGTACAGTAACTGTCCTTGTATTCAGATGCTATATGACAGTCAAACTTATTCTCACTAAAACTTGGAGCTTTGATTCTTGGCAGATGTGTAGCGATCCACCAGTAGGTTATGAAAAGTTGTTTTTGGATGCTGTGGAGAGGGGCACTCGAGGAACCAAAATTATAACTTCCAGAATGGATAGGTAGTATTTTTTCACTGTGAGTTTTTTCCATTATTGTTAGCATTTCAGTGTTCAAAACATGTTCAGATAAAATTCTTAGTGATTTGATTGTTTCAAAACGTATAATCGAACTTTTATTTTCAAATAAAAGAAATATGGCTGTGGCTCCAAAAAGACTGGGAACCACTGAAATGGAGCATGATGCATCCAAGCACAACTCGTGCATAATCTGTTGTCACTCTCCTCTTGTTAATTCCTCTGAGATCTTACCGAAATTGGCTTGAAAATTTATTTGTTTCTTTTGGCAAATAATCGAATTTAAAGTTAAATATGCAAGTTTTCTCAAGTGCTTAATGAATACAGATAGAGCCCCTTCTCGTATATAGAAAGGTTTTTCCATATTGAAAGATTTTATACCGAAGAAACGCTCACTGCTGGAAATGGGTTAACTCATAAAAATTAGTGTTAAAAGATCGTCACACGGTATTGATTTCAGCGGATATTTTAGGCTTTAATATGAATCCATTTTTAGAAATTAAAGTTGTTCATTAAGATTTTTAGTTTTTACATTGAAAAGCAACTGTCATGAAAATAAAATTTATCATGTCACCAGTGCAAGCAAATTTGATTGCGATAATGAGGTCATTTTATAAGTGTTTTGTAACCACTCTTCGAAAAGTGCGTGTGGGGAGCGGGAAATAAACGAACAAAAAAAAAAAAGAGGAACAGAATTGAGCCAGTTGCCAGGTGAACTGAGGTCGGGGTACTTGATTAAACTCGAGTAAAAGCGATTGTTTAATTAATCTACTGCAAGCTGGGGTTGCAACGGCTAAGGCCGCCGACGGCACGAGCGACTGAGAGAAAATTATACGATAGATCGGAAAAAAGTTAATGGAGACTCACCTGCTCTTGTGGTGTCTACTAAAGACCTTTTGTTTTATATTTATTTTTCTTCGCTCAGAAACCTGATTCGACTTCCTGAGTCAAAATTAAATGCTACAACATTTAATCGGTTAAAAGGCATTTTCATCTGGAGAAAAAATTTGCAGAAATAAAAAGTTTTTAAAGTAATTGTATGCATACGCAGTCATTAGCAGAACTGATACTTGTGGAATTTCGATTTCAGGTAAATAATTGTTATGTATTTTAACATTCTGAAAACAAGAAAGTCGTGAAAAGTGTAAGTAGAAATTTGTATCAGATTATTTATCAGTTTCTCGGGTCGGGGTTCATATATTCATAGTGAATATCTTTCCGGTAGATGTTCCTTAATTTGTTTGGAATTACGAAGTAATTTATTGATAAACATCATTGATGTCTTGCGAGTCAAGAAACTGATTACGAATTATGATGTATAATTCATGTATCTCTGTAACGAAATAAAAAAAAAAATTCCAAAGATAAGGGATTGCATGATTTTCCACGGGAGATTTGAACCAAATCATTTGTCAATAAGATCTTACCATCAATAATTATTGAAACCTCAGGTGTTCTAACAGTTCATTAGTTTAAAAGATGCTGTATTGTAAAAACAAGATAACATAATATTTTTGAAATCGTATATACCTAGCTCCAAGAATTTTGTATTTCTTAGTGAATTTTTCTATTTTTCATATGAAGTGGATATATTTGTGTACTAAGGACATCATATCAGAAGGGATTTGTTTAATATTGGATATCGCGATTTTGGGTAGTTTTTATTAAGAGAGGAAGATACGGGTATAAAAATTTGTTTCTATATATGCAGCTTTCTTTCAAATACATCATTAATTCGTGTTTGTTCCTACACATACACAAACCCTTGGTCCTTTACTTATATGAGGAATACTTTCGGCGAAGCTGAACTGGCCGCTAAAGACTTACAAGGCATGTGTTGGTATTACTACCAGCCGGGAAGTTGGTTGGTAACAGTGGGAAACCCACGGTTCCAACCTCCCGGCTTCGCGCGTTCACTTTACTTTCCGGTCTCGTGTTTTGCATAGAGACTTTTTTTTATGTACGGATACATATTATTATTATAGCTTTTATTTGTTATGTATATTTATTTTTTTAAATCTCCTTATTATAAATCTTGTATAGTGCTTTGTAAAATGCGAACGAAAATTACAATCTAAATTATGATCCTGAGGATTAGAATGATAGTACAAATCTTTGATTGAATGCAGTGAACTTGAATGACAGCTGATTAGGAAACCTTGGTGGCATGTAATGAAAATTTAATGACCTTCCAGAAAGATGATTTGTTAAGGAAAATCCACAAACTTGCGGAAAATATATGTTCAGCCGATTATTGAGTTATCAGTGAAACTAAACGCTTAAAGTTAAAAAGAAACTCACAAGTGCGATGGTCTTCATCATGCTGACTTTGCGTCCACTCGGCAGCGGCTGCAACAGAGAATGAGGAGGAGAGAGAGAGAGTGATGCGTACCTGGTCAAAATTCCGCCTTATATACAGGCACCGGTTACCCTGTAAGGAGGGAATGGCCATAGCACGTGCGATTGGTCGGTTTCCTGGGCGAGGTGATGCCCACCGTAAATGTCAGCCTTTGGAGCAATCTCTGTAGAAAATGGGGAAAAAAAAAATAATAATTGGAAATTAGAAGCAGCTTGGACCTGACTTGTATGAAGATGGACGTGTGGTTTTTTTTCCCCCCTTTCGAAATTGCAACATCGTTTGTTGTGAGGTTTATGACCTAAAAGGAAGCAGAAGAGGGAGAGGCGCTATTGTTTTTATGCGTAAGTTTTCATGTGACATTTCGAAGGCACCTCCTTGTTGCCAGCGTCAGATGCGGAAGGCGGTTTAGGGTTCCTGGCTGATTTGGAAGTCAAAGGAAGAGATATACTTCTTATTAAACATCAGTGTAATGGTTTTCCGAATCATATTCTAAAATGTTTTCTGTCAAAGAATGAACCCCTAATTTTAGTTGTTGCGTTCGCTGGCTTATTGAATAAGTTTAAAGCATAAAGAAACCGGTTTAATCCAGAAAAGTATTAATGAGAAAAGTAATAAGATTCTAGAATAATTAGCTGTAACTGGACAATGCTCTTCTTCTTATATATATATATATATATATATATATATATATATATATATATATATATATATATATATATATATATATATATATGTATATAATTACACTCAAGCTGTTTCTTCGATCAAGGGGTGACTCCCAAGAAAAGAGAGGGCAAAAATCACTGCCACTTTCCCACTTGAACTGCTGAATGGTGGATGAAAACTCTGTGCTGGAAGCTTCCACAGCACTAGCCGCTTTCAAACTATTTCACTCTACTCTGAAGTCTCTTCACTACCCGATTCATCTTCTTATCTCACAACTTAGCACGTACATTTGCTCTCCTTCCTCTGACCTCTGCCATCACTCCAGCCACAGAAAAATATTAAACAGCCTTGGGAACATCGTCCTCTTCCCCCCACCTCTTGGTCTTGGTCTCATTTTTACAGTAAAGCAGTCACTTTCCCATCTATAAATCCTAAAACGTACGTCACTTCCATCATGATAACTTTTCATTGCTCTCAGCAGCTTACCTTCTGTACTATACATCCTCATCACCCTCCACATTTTACTTCTATCAATTCTATTATAAGCTTTCTCGAAGTCAATGTACGTTATGTACAGTAGTTTCCATTTAGTTCGAAGCTTTTCACATAACTTGATCCACGCACCATCTTCTGTGTCTAAACCCACAGTTCTCTCTCTCTCAAACATTTTATCATCTCTCTTACCTTCTTAATCAAAATCTTCCCTTGTACACTTTCCAGTCATACCCGTGTAATTCTTACAGTCTTCTCTATCACCTAGACCGTTGTACACCAGAACTATTATTGCCCTTAGCCATTCCCCTGGAATCTTTCTGTCATCCAGACATATCTTAAACTCTCTGGTCATGTTTTCAACCACTGTATCACAGCATCTCACATGTAACCCATCGATTCCTGGAATCTCATTTTACACCCTCTTATTAGGTCTCTTTACAGCCCCCACAGCGATCACAAACTTTCCAAAATTCACTCTAACCTTTAGCATTCTTGTGTCATCTGCATCTGTCCTGTGTTCTGCATTCAACTAATTATTGATATACCAAGGATTGCCTTCTTTTCACGCAGCTTCTCTCCATTTCTGTCTTTCATACTGAGATCCATTTGCTCAATAATCTTTCTCTGCATTTACTTCCTTGTAGAACAACTCCTTCCTGACGTATTTGTTCGCCTTTCTCCCCCCCCCCCTTTTTTTTTATTATAAGCCTTCTTCATGGTCACCTTATCCATCCCTACAGACAACCCTCCCTTCCTCATGAAATCTTTTTTTTCCCTTCACTAAACTTCTCATTTCTGGTTTTATTCCCTCTTCCACCCTCCCAAAAGCAAAAAGATTCCTGCTGCCATCGTAATTCCACCCTGTAATTTTGCACACTTTATATACTGCCACAGCTTTAATGACTCTACCCCATTTATCATCCATTTTCTCATTATATGGTCTTCAAACTTACTCCTTTTCAGACTCATTAGTCTTGATTACCCTTACAACTGTGTTTACCCATCCCTCTCCAACCTGTCATTTCATCTAATTTAACTTATAATTTACCCAAATAATGATCAAATATACCTGCAGCCACTCCCTTTCTCACCATTATATCCATCAGCTGTCTTTTCTTTCAAATGTGATATAATACTTAATATATAAGTTAATAAACTCTCTGTTTTCTCGTTCCCAACTGTATAGGTGTATGTTTGTTTTTATAATTGTATTTCCAGCAGACAAGACTTTTTCCAAAAACATTTCAACAGGATTCTCACCATTTTTTTATTTCAGTAACACTGTATCTGACCACAACACCAATGCTTTCATAGTCACGTAATTTTGCATTCAAATCTCCTTTAGCCCTTTCATATTCTCCAGTCCTAGTAAGAAACAGATTCCACTCTTTCACTCTCATTTTTTTTTTTCACCCTAGACCTTACACTGAACTGACCACCACGAATTTTTCCTCTGTAGTAGGAATAAGCTCATATTCATTGTAGAAAAAACTACATATTTCAATGCTCACTCTCTTGGAGAAATAAGCTCTTGCCCATTGTAGAAATTCTGTGTATATCAAGTCTTTTTCTGAGAGAGAAATAAGCCCACTGCCATTGATGTATGGCTGCACAAATCAAGTGTTTTTTGGTTGGAGAAATTAGCTCGTTTTTTATTGTGGAAAAGGGTGTACATATCAAGTGTTTACCCTGAGGGAGGGATAAACTTGAGTTTATTGAAGAAAGAGTGGATATATCAAGAGTGTACTGTATTGGAGGAATGGGCTCGTGTTCATTTTAGAAAAGGCTATGAATGTCAAGTGTCTACTCTGTAGGAGGATTAAGCTAGTGGCAAGTGTAGAAAAGATTGTATGCATACTAATCATTTACCCTACGGGAGGAGTAAGTGCGTGGCCATTGCAGAAAAAGCTTTAGAATCAAGTATTTACCCTGGAAAGAATAAAATCATGTTCATGTAGAAAAAGCTGCATGTGGCAAGTGTTTACACTAGGGGAGAGATAAGCTCATGTTCATTGTAGAAATTTATATATATATATATATATATATATATATATATATATATATATATATATATATATATATATATATATAATCTGTTGCTTAGTGTGTGGGAGGAATAAGGCCGTATTGGCTGTAGAAAAGGTTGGGAGGAATAAGTTTCCGGTCTGTTGTAGAAGAGGTGAGGTTGCATATATCAGACCTGTATATTTCAAGTGCTTACTGTGTTCGTGTTTATTTAGGAAAGACTGTTTATATTAAGTGTTTTCGTGTTGAAGGAATAAATTCATAGTAATCATTTGGAAAGACTCTAGATATCAAATGTTTATTTTGTGGGAAGAATAAGTTCATGTTCATTATAGAAAAAGCTGTATATGTCAGGTGGTGTTTAATCTGTGGGAGGGATAAACTTGAGTTGATTGCAGAAAAGAGCTGTATATTATTAAGTGTTTAGTACTTGGGAGAATGAGATCGAGGTTATTCTACCAATATATACAGCATTTTCTACAATAAACGAACTTTTATCTCCCACAAAGTAAACATTTCATATGTATAACTATTACTATTTTTATTCCTCCAGCTTTTTAAACATCTGAGAATTGTAGCCTTTTCTACAATGAACAAGAACATATCTCTCCCGCAAATAAACACTTGAGATATAATGAACAGCTATATTCAGCCAACAGAATGAATACTTGATATATGCAGCATTTTCTATAGTGAGCACAAATTTATTCTTCCAACAGAGTGAGCACTTGATATATGCAGCATTTTCTATAACGAGCATAAATTTATTCTTCCAGCAGACTGAACACTTGATATATGCAGCATTTTCTATAACGAGAATAAATTTATTCTTCCAGCAGAGTGAACACTTGATATATGCAGCATTTTCTATAACGAGCATAAATTTATTCTTCCAGCAGAGTGAACACTTGATATATGCAGCATTCTCTATAACGAGAATAAATTTATTCTTCCAACAGAGTGAACACTTGATATATGCAGCATTTTCTATAACGAGCATAAATTTATTCTTCCAGCAGAGTGAACACTTGATATATGCAGCATTTTCTATAACGAGAATAAATTTATTCTTCCAACAGAGTGAACACTTGATATATGCAGCATTTTCTATAACGAGCATAAATTTATTCTTCCAACAGAGTGAATATTTGATACATGCAGAATTTTTTATGATGAGCATAAAATTATTCATCCAGCAGAGTAAATACTTGATGTATGTAGCATTTTCTACATAAACATAAGCTGATTTCACATACACAAAGTAAACATTTAATGCATACAGGCTTACCTACAGTGAGCACAAATTTATTCCTCACTTAGCAGACTTTTGATGCAGTGTTTCTAAATGAACACAAGCTTATATCTCCCACAAGGTAAACATTTGTTATATACTGCCTTTGCTACAATGAGCACAAATTTATGCTTTCCAGTAAGGAATCGCCTGATACTACATCCTTTTCTACAGTGAACACAAGCACATTCCTTCCACAATGTGTGACTCATTGTATTATCATTCAGCTTATTTCTATATGATCTCCATCTGGCGTAGTAAACAAGTCTGTGCCCAGCAGCATAGCCAAGTATTCCAAACCTCTTGAAATATAGTCAACCTGGTGCTAAACTGCCCAGCCGTGCTATTACCATATACCACCGTTTAAATATTACCATTTATTCTTGGTCGAGAATTGGGTGACTTTGCCACCTCTGATTGCCGTATAAATTAAGTTTCCAAGACATCAGATTCTGTATCCGCAACCCCGAAGTTGATCAACTTTCCACTTTAAGGGCATGCAAGGTTTCTCGTAACTACAAGGAACATTTGGACTATGAAGTAACCAAAGGAGGAGATGCAGTAGACAGTTGACGAGCGTGAGGCAGCAGGGTTGGCTGACATTTCTGAACGCATTCTATTTGTGGCGAGGAGCTTCTCCATGAAAATAAAAACCTGGAGGAAGCAAACGTCACTCGTTGAAAGAGCAAAGGGTGGATTCATTTTTGAAATGCAGGGGTAGGATACCGCAATGCCATGTGGAATTAACGATGTCACATTCAGGTCACCAATTACACTTTTAAGATGTCCATAGGCATTGTGAATAAAGAGGTTGCAGAAAATCGACTATGATGAGACTAACGCTGAAGGTTTAGACATGGAAGATGTCATGATCAGGAATCTTAAATTGAGTAGCATAAACTTGAAATTTTCTTGAATAACATGCATTTACAAAGAAAACTAAATAGGGCTTGTAAATAAATGTCATTAATGGTTTGGTATCAAATTATAACAAAGAAAAAAAGTTTGATTTATGTTCTTATGGAGGTTTTGGTTAATTTTTAAATTTTAATATCTTGCGGTTTTCTGACTATTCCGTTACGGTGTCAATAATCTAGACGATGTAACGCCAGTTTTAGTAGCCGTAAATCAATCAATCAGTCATTCTGACTGTTCTGTATAAGTCTGTTCACTAAGTTTTTGTCAGGGGATGCTTTAAATCTGTGAAATAAAAAAGCCTTAAAATATGTATCACTACTTTTGTATATTAATTATATATCCATTGCTTTGCGAATACATTAAGTAATTATAACATAAAACCATATAAATGAGTATTCGTGTGAACATCTTACAGCATAATTAGCATGAATCTATTGTATCCGTTGTGTACCAGGAAACTGATAATTACAATGATGATTACTTGTAAAATGTTAAGGATATTTTCATACCTTATTTCATTAATCAAGGCTACTTTTACTTTAGCTCTCTCTTCCACTAACATAGTCACACACACCAAAGGTGCATATATGTATGTATACATATATGTATATATATAATATATATATATATACATATATGTGTTTGTGTGTGTGGGTGTGTTTGTGCGTGTGCTTGTGCTCATATGTGATGAGTGTTTGTCTAACATGGGAATGATAATGAGACCGAGAGAGGCAAAGACTTAATCAGATTAGACTAGTGTAAATAATGGTATTAAATCAAAATTCAAATGTGCAAGGAATCTATATATATATATATATATATATATATATATATATATATATATATATATATATATATATATATATATATATATATATATATATATATATATACATAATGTATGTGTGTAAAGTTGTTGAAATCACTTTCATCACTATTTTCGCGATAGTTACTTTCATAATGTTAACAACAACAATATTTTAGTTCTTGGACAGTCATGATAAGCATAAAAGGGGGGAAATTTTTTTATATTCGTACCATCCGCTGTTACCATCATCCGATGACCCGACTCATACCGCTCATCGCAAACAGATGGTGCTTGACTTTCTGGTCTAGTTTTTGCTGATAGATTGTTGTTGTTGTTACAGATTGTGGAAATGACGAAGACGGAGCCTTCTTCGTAGCGGATGTTCGGTGAGCACAGTGCTATGTAGATTTCATTTGTTGGTCCATTATTTTATCGATGTTCATTTTTTTTGTGGCTTCTGGTTATATCTGTTTCTTAATATATATATATGCGTAGTTTGAACAGTAGCATCCTCGCCTCATTGGCAAACGGAACCGATCCTTTTGACGTGAACGAATAAAATAAAATGGACGTTGTCAGGTGAACATAGATGTAGCATTTATACATTGATGTAAATTCAAAACTTTAATAGATATAAAATTGTACATTTATTTAGAAGATACTGGACCACATTTTTCAGAGTTGTACAGTTAAATAAAAAAAAACTATAGCAACAAAATAACACTGCTTGCCAACGTCCTGGAACAAATAAGTCTTTGTCACAGATTTTAGGATTGAGCCTTTTCCAGTACATTGGTAACGTCCTTAGTTGAGCTCTAATTGAATGCGTATGTACTCGTAATTTAACGAATAAGTAAACATTTTCTTGTGTAACTTGTACTATGATTGATAGTAGATTTTATATTTGTATGTGTACAAACACACACACGCACACACAGATATATGTACAGTATATAATATATATATATATATATATATATATATATATATATATATATATATATATATATATATATATATATATAATATATATATATTATATGATATATGTATATATATATATATATATATATATATATATATATATGAATGTCTTTTACTGTAATACCACAGTGTAATATGAATATAAGAAGGCCCATAAAACACTATTTGAACGTTGCAACCATATATTTTGAGCACTTCCTTCTGTGCCCCTGTTCACCGGTAAAATATGTCCATATTTTACCAGTGGACAGGGCACAGAAGGAAGGGCTCTGAAATATATGGTTGCAATGTTCAAATAGTGTTTTATGGGCCTTCTTATATTCATATATATATATATATATATATATATATATATATATATATATATATGACTGAGCACGTGTGCATGTATGATTTAATATTTTTGACATATAATGACTGACGGGGTATCTCATTCCTGCAAAATGGTATATTGCCGACAGCAGACACCCTCCACCCAAATATGGTCCCGTATAATTGCAGAGTTATCGTTGCCTCTCCCATCTTCAATGAAGTAGACAGAATTTCTCCCCATCTATCGGAAAACGCTAAAAATAATAATAATAATAATAATAATAATAATAATAATAATAATAATAATAATAATAATAATGGAGAAGCAAATCCACAGTTATGTATATGTACATATATTTAAAGATGAATCAATATACAGTAGATAGCTTTCGGGAACAAGTCCCCGAAAGCTATCTATATTGATTTATCTTTAAATATATGTACATATACATAACTGTGGATTTGCTTCTCCATTTTAAGACTCATGCTACTATGAGTATTTTTTAATAAATAATAATAATAATAATAATAATAATAATAATAATAATAATAATAATAATAATAATAATAATGAGAGGGGGAAAAATGAACAGTCTGGTGATTTGCGAATATAGCCTGAAGATGTGTTGCACAGCTGACGGTCAACATGACCATAAATTGCCATGGCTGGTCTTTCGATGGTGTCTTGCAGCTTCTTTTAGCCGGCGATGGGCCCATCACTTCCATATAGAGGACGACGGTTGGTCTTAGTATTGCAAGGGAACGGGACGAGGGACCCCTTAGAGGAGTCAGGCCGATACTGGGAGGCGCGGGGTTGGTGAGGAATACTGGGTACAACTTTCGTGCTCGACTTTGCTCATGCGTCTACTTTCTCTTGTCGCTGATCTGTGAAAGAATTCCGTTGTTGTCAGTATTATTTTAGTTTTCTGTAAAAGAAAACTATTGTGCCGGCTTTGTCTGTCCGTCCGCAATTGATTTTGTCCGCACTTTTTTCTGTCCGCACTTTTTCTCTCCGCCCTCAGATCTTAAAAACTACTGAGGCTAGAGGGCTGCAAATTGCTATATTGATCATCCACCCTCCAATCATCAAACATACCAAATTGCAGCCCTTTAGCCTCAGTAGTTTTCATTTTTATTTAAGGTTAAAGTTAGCCATAATCGTGCTTCTGGCAGCGATATAGGATAGGCCACCACCAGCCCGCGGTTAAGGTTTCATGGGCTGCGGTTCATAAGCATTATACCTAGACCACCAAAAGATAGATCTGTTTTGCAGTAGCCTTTATTTTACGATGTACAGAAAACTCGATTGCGCCAAAGAAACTTCGGCGCATTTTTTACTTGTCTAGTATTATGATTGACTTTATTGTGGCTGTTGGCGTTCTTTAGTATATTTCTGTTATAATTATACTTAATCATAGTAAATTATTCTACGGCAGTAACGAGTTCACTTTCTTATTGATCTTCAGATCAGTGAAGTACAGGATCGTTGATTTCAGTCGGACATTACTCATTCGATCAATACTTGAGAGGGATGGCGACCAGTTAGGACTAATCAGTAACGTATGAATGCCAGGTGCCATTTCGTTAAGATCACATTGCTACCTGTGATGGGGCCTAAAAATGAAAACTTTGAACGAAAGCGAAATAGAAACATGCAACAGGCCTAAGGCTTTCTGTATGATTGGCAGGGGGTCATAATGAGCCCAGTAAAGCCAACAGAATGAGTGATAACTACTGTTGAAGAAATCCATAAACGTCCTTTAATATCCAATTCACTCTACCTCGGGAATAATATATTTTCATATATGTTACCCGAAGGGGAATTTTTAGTTGATAATAAGTTCGTCGTCTCGTGGGCTCGAACCACGGAAGACAAGAACTCAGGACTACAGTGGCGCGAATTTTAACCACACGGCCAACATATATATATATATATATATATATATATATATATATATATATATATATATATATATATATATATATATATATATATATATATATATATATATATATATATATATACGTACGTACGTACATACATACATACATACACATATATAAACTGCTGCTCCCTGTTTACCAGATAGGCCTGTAAGCTTTTCGAATTCTTCACACTTTCTGGATACGTTGGTCACTACAAGCCCATAGATCCAAATGCAAGACTAGGAAGTAATGAAGTAATTCTGATGTGCGTAGCAGGATTTGAACCTGCATCCAGGGTAACACGTTGCCGATGTGACTGATACACACATCGGAATTACTTCATATTCTGTCCTTTGATCTAAGGCTTTGTAGTGACAAGCGTATCCAAAGAGTGTGAAGAATTGAAAAATTTAATACGTACAGTATATATATATATATATATATATATATATATATATATATATATATATATATATTATAGATATATATATATATATATATATATATATATATATATATATATGAGTTAAGAGGACATTGTAGTTATCACAATTACACGCACACCCATATATATGTACATATAGGAGTGTGCGTGTAATTGTGATAACTACAATGCCCTCTTAACTCATATATATATATATATATATATATATATATATATATATATATATATATATATATATATATATATACATATGTGTGTGTGTGTGTGTGTGTATGTATGTATGTATGTATGTATACAGACATACAGGTTTATATAATAATAATAATAATAATAATAATAATAATAATAATAATAATAATAATAATAATAATAATATAATAATAGTAATAATATTAATAATAATAATAATAAACCTTCTGGTATTTCCTTGAAAGTATTTTTACAAAAAACCGGTGGTTAAAATTATTCATTTGTACCCAAAGAGCACTTGACAGTTGTCCTGCTCAAGCAGCTTAATAATGTTGCTTGATACTGTAATCAAGTTTTAACAGCTTGACCCAAATATTTTTTATCGCGTCCAGTACAAGGTATGTGGTAAATATTGCCACTATTTTGTTTTAAGATTTTACGAAGTTTGAAACTTGCATCTTTTCCATAGTTCTTTTATCTTTAAAGTGTTCAGTAATTTTTATATAAATGCAAGATTGCCGCAGCGTAAAAACATTTCCATTTTTATAAGGTTGCTTATTCTTATCGGGATAAAAAATTGGTTTTAGCTTTCTGCAGTGATATTATAGCTAAAAACTTATGTCGAAGATTTAATTATTCTTGGTTGCACAGTAACCCTAACCTCCGTGGAAATATGCTAGAAAAAAACTCGATAATTTTACATTTATATTTGATACGAATAATGATGGCCAAAAGGATCAGAAGTTGTTAGGTTTCTTGTAAATATCAACCACAATTCCTCCTTATCTTCCTTGCACAGAAACATCAAAAAGCGGTAATTAACAATTATTTTCTTCTTCAAGATTTTATATAATAGGATAATCTAAATTATATTGTCTAAGAAGGTGTTCATGTTCTGAGGTATATGCCAGACACAAAATATGTCATCAAAAAAACGAAACCAAAGAGCTCACTCAGGTAAAATCGTTGGTAGTATTTCTACTTCAGATAACTCCATTTATAGATTGCTAAGGACTGAAGACAGGGGATTGCCCATTGCCATTGAAGATTTTTGAAGATAATAATTTCCTTTGAAAACAAACTTAAAACCCTCAACACATTGTGCAATTCACGAATTACTGCTGGAGCGGCGTTTAGCAATCATGGAAATTCCAATCATTACACAAATTGCTGTTATTGAGAATAAAAAAGTAGTCATATGAAACAAGCCTAAAGAGCCTCAGGATCCAAATAAGCTTGCTTGTTCACCACTTAAAACAGAATGCCCTTATGTGGAAAAGAAAAAATAAGGTTGCAAATAGTTAAGTCAATGGCGAATCAACAAAAAGATATTTGCATGCAACGGAAACAACAAGATTACTCAGAAAATCGAGTGCAGTGATGTACGAGGCTTTCGGGAAGAATTGTTGTACACCCCTTCATTGACATCAGCAACACTGTCAAAAGTTAAAAGTTAATTATATCTTAGTTTAACCAGACCAATGAGCGGGTTAACAGCTCTCCAACGGCTGGCCCGAAGGATTAGATATAATTTACGTGGCTAAGAACCAACTGGTTACCTAGCAACGGGACCTACAGCTTATTGTGGAATCCGAACCACATTATGACGAGAAATGAATTTCTATCACCAGAAATAAATTCCTTTAATTCTTCATTGGCCGCTCGGAGAGTCGAACGCTGGGCCAACAGCGTGCTGGCCGAGAGCTGTACCCACCCCTCCAATCCGGAGTTTGTTGAAAAGGCAACGAAGACATTTGGTATTGGGCGGTTTGACAACGTGGCACCTCAGCAGAATGTGAATGCTGACGCTCAATAGAGCAAGTAGCACGCCATGGTCATTGAGAAGGCGCCAAGTCCATAGTGGAGATTCCCGTTTGATAAAGAACCAGTTGAAGATGAGCCAACCAAGTTTTTTATACGCAAAAGTGGACTTCTTTATAAGATATTCATCAATTATCTGGCTTACCAGTAAGCAAAATTTATTATGAGAAATTTGGACCACTTTGGCGAAACTTTCCTTTCGTAGCCTTTGTGTGTCACGAAATTGAAGTCATGCATATTCATTTTGTTCATAAACATGCGCAAAACCATATTCAGTTGTCCGTTGTTTAATGAACAGTAATATATTTCTTAGATTGAACACGTCAGGATTAGATGCTACTTTGTCTTCATGCGAAGATAATTAAAAATGCATAATTGAACTCCTTGAAACTTTGGATGAACAACAGCCAATTAATATCCTTTTCCTGTAGCCATAATGCAAAAGTTGGACCCTTGGTAAGAGTCTCTCGCGACATTTCATAAGCAACCTCCCGTTCAAGTAGTTAAATAACAGAAGACTAGAGGTCAGTCACAAAAAATGTGTAAGCTAATTTATTCTTCAGTCAAGTCGTCACGAAAGCCATAAACGAATTGGTCCAGTTGCCACAGACTAACTTGAAAGAAAGAAGCCAGTACAATGAATTAGGAGAATGTCCTTATTAAGGGTTATTAGTGTAAAACTACTTGGGGTCTAAGACGTGCTGTTCATTTTATTGCGGTAGTTACAGTTACTTTTCAAAAGATAAACCAACAGTTATTACAGGAGTGATGCTCATTTCATTACAAGAATTTTTTCGTTATCCTTTGAATAGATAATGGTAGGCTTTCACGCTCTGTTTATGGCTTGCAATTTGCCTTTTGTAATGAGACTTCATTTGATCTTTTCACCCGAAGGTCCTTCCGCGAAATGAAGACAAGTAACGAGAGCGGCTCGTTGCTTTTTGAGCTGATGTCTTCGTAATTAAAATCAATTTAAGTAGGAATACCAGAACTGTTAGAGGGGTATACATTATATATATATATATATATATATATATATATATATATATAGAGAGAGAGAGAGAGAGAGAGAGAGAGAGAGAGAGAGAGAGAGAGAGAGAGAGAGAGAGAGAGAGAGAGAGAGAGAGAGAGAGAGAGAGAGAGAGAGACAGAGAGAGAGAAAGAGAGAGAGAGAGAGAGAGAGAGAGAGAGAGAGAGAGAGAGAGAGATAATTTTCTTTCACATGATATAGTTAGCCTACCTCCTAAACTGAACATTAGTGGAAAATATTTTTGCACTTTTATATATATATATATATATATATATATATATATATATATATATATATATATATATATATATATATATATATATATATACATACATACATACATATACATATACATGTGTGTGTGCGCGTGCGTGCGTGCGTGCACAATTACTCTGATATATGGCAACCATCACTCAGTGAAATTTAACATGGGAAACATTTTGCCATTTCTATTTTAGGGACGTCAGATTCTTACTTATGCATACTTTTTTCTTAATTTGTTATCTTCTTGAAAGGGAAGTTAAAAATTCACCCTTTCGTTAATTTGCACTCAAGGAAAAGTGAGCTTAATATAGAGTTTAGAGTTGTTGGGTTTGGGAGCAACCAAGTTAAGGTGTGCCCAGTCTTGTGTGTTTCCCTTCCTTTCTATTTTAAGCTTTCTACCGTTAGCCTCTTTCCTCTAGCAACTTTTAGTCACTGTCTCACTCTCGGTCATCTTGAACTTAATTCAAATGGGGATACCAATTCCCAAAGCTCTCATTAATTGTAGTGTTCCATTCTCCCAAACCCTCATATCATACTTACAAGTTCCGGGATAGTAAGACTGAAATAGCTCCACTGGAGCTGTCTGTGTGCTTTCAGGCACTGATGTGGATCCTGTGACCACGTGGCAAAGAAGATTAATCATCGTGGGATGACTCACTAGTTAGGAGCAGACTATTATGGTATGCCCAGAGACGCAAGGCATCCACCATTTTATGAGATGGTTTTGCCCCTTCCGAGGTCATAATTCACGCTTCTGACCACAGAAAACCAGTGACTTGTCACCATTGAAGTTCAGCCCCATTTTGGCCATCGCAGATATCTCCTGTTACAGTCTTGAAGTTATGACCAGAAATTCTGCCCCAGTGCAGTTGTGCACTCCGAGTAGAGCACACAATATTTTGCTCCTCACACGACACTTGTGCCCCTCAGCCCCAGATGGAACTCATCTGGAGAAAGGAAGCGACTTCCCGCCCATCCTGCTAGTTTTGTGACTTTTACATATGCTACAAGTTGGCCTGATGATTTTGAAATAGTAGTAAGATAGGGATCAGAACACTGCAGATGTTTGGTGGGCAAACTAAGTATTCGAGACAGTGAGCTCTGTAGGCCATGTCCTTCGCAACTGAGTTAGCAAATTTGATTTTACTGTCGTGACAGTAATACACATTTATATTTTCTCTCGTGCTTTCTGCATTGAGGTTGTTTTAATTACATTGAAACTTTTCCAACTAAATTTTATAATCTGGAGTGTCATTCATTTATGTTTTATGTAGATCTTTTCGTCTCAGTAACATTTGTTTATGTCTAAACATCATTTCATTGCAGGTCTAATATGCATGTCTTAATAGCTCGGAAGTCTAAATCCGAAGTTCAGTTATAGTTTAATTGTAGTTCATATTGCAAATTGAGCATATCCACCTCGTGAGCCTGCCGAAGTCTTTGCATCCATTTTATGTGCAATTTTTCATTTTTATTTTTTGACATGTTCTTCAATGCTATTTCTGATCATCAGTACAGACAAAAAAGCAGGTAATGCAATGTGGATGTAAGTTGATTGAAAGAATGTATAATCATTTTCATTCATGATTATGAAATTATTACTGTGTTATAGTCAAGAAACTGAAGAAACTTGGTTTGTTACGCGGTTATACAGAACGTAACATAGACCTTGTTGATTCGGTGTTGTGATTAAAGAAAGTCTGTACTACAGTTGGTCGGAGCCCAAATATTAAACCTAGTTGCCAGGGTCTTTCTAACGGTGTCAAATTGTGTGAACGTTCCAATATTGAAAGAAATCAATTTAGAGTTTGAATTATTCACATATTTACAAAGATTTCCGTTTTGAGAATAACTTTTTTTTTTTTTTTTCATTGAAGACGTATTCCTGGCTTCCATTTACATGAATGTTAACATTTGCTGTAATCTTAAAACATTTTTACCATTTTTGTTAATATTGTTTCTTTAGTAAATTGTTTGTGGTTTGTTCCATTTAAAGTCATTGATATTCAGCCTCGTCATTAATTTTCTTATGTGTTGTATCTATGTAATAAAATATTTTTATACGTTGCCACGTTATCTTTATCTTTTTTATTTTTGAGTTGTTTATTGTCTGTTGCATTTTGGGAAATTATAGGTATGTAGATTATTAAAACACACACACACATATGTGTGTATCTATCTACCTATATATATATATATATATATATATATATATATATATATATATATATATATATATATATATATATATATATATATATATAACCAGTCATGTGATAAGGATTGTATGTGAAGTTTTTAGTTGAAAAAACAAGATAAAAAAAATAAAAGACGGCTTGACAAGAGATTGTAAGTACGCGTTTGTTTGCTATGACAGTTCTTGAATGTTTTGAGAGTAAAGAAAAGAAGTATGTGGTGTACTAGAACGCACACACACATACATATATATATGTATGTATATTTTAAAAGTAAATGAAAGAATTATGTTTTGTACTAAAACCTTTGGAGACCAATGGTAGAGATGATACTGGATTAATATATATTATATATATGTGTATATATATATATATATTATATATATATATATATATATATATATATATATATATATATATATATATATATATATATATATATATATATATATATTACTGTATATATGCACTTGACTTTTTCATCCGGTATCATCTCTGCCATTGGTCTCCAAAGGTTTTAGTACAAAATATAATCCTTTCATTTACTTTCAAAACTTTCAAGGAACTTTGTCATAGCACACAAAGGGCTGTACTTATCATTCTTTGTCAAGCGGTCTTTAATTTTTCTACTTTTTCAACTAAAATTCTTCATATACAATCCTTACCACATGACAGATATGGGAAAACTACTATTTTAGTGGACTACAAAAAATGTGTCTGTTTCATCATTTTCGTTATCCCTGTCGTTTATGCGGGTGTCGTGGGTCAT
Organism: Macrobrachium rosenbergii; assembly: GCF_040412425.1. Classification (NCBI taxonomy): domain Eukaryota; kingdom Metazoa; phylum Arthropoda; class Malacostraca; order Decapoda; family Palaemonidae; genus Macrobrachium; species Macrobrachium rosenbergii. The sequence continues at coordinate 26,393,395 of NC_089790.1, forward strand.
CCTATCATCATAAATCCTCATCACAGAGAGAATTGCCATTATTTTTATGGCAAAACTTATTGAAGCGCACTGCTTATGGAGCACGTCACGGGGCCGTCTTTTTGTTACCGGCTCGGTAGTTTCAGCAGGGTTGCAAAAAAACGTATAATCCACTAGATTATCTATTGATATTGGCTCTTAGAATTATATATGCTTTTATCTTGTCACAGTCACAATGACATTATTATTAATAATGATAACCAGAATACATATATTTTTACCGGTTCTTGTTCTGATTTTCAACTCTGAAATGATTATGAGTGCGAATATGATCACATTAACGAAAGTTATTCTCGTAAGCCTGAGTGCGTGTTTGTGCCTGCGATCAGATATGGAGAAAATTCCCATACATGGACCCTTTATGGAGAGGCCTTAAGCTAGGGGAGGCTGTTTAAACATTTCCTGTAATAAATAATTATAACAGACTTATAACTGTAAATTGTGGAACACAAAGTTGTTTATTTTTGCGATTAGCTTAGTTTTTACTGGCACAGCTGTAGATTAACAGCAATTAGACTAGATTGGTAAATTGGACTCGATTATATCAATTAAACACTGTGGTGTAACTATAGCAAAAACAAGTAAAAAATGCTCCGAAGTTTCTTCGGCGCAGTCGAGTTTTCTGTACAGCGTATAATCAAGGCCACCGAATATAATCTATCTTTCGGTGGTCTCGGTATTATGCTGTATGAGCCGCGGCCCTTGAAACTTTAACCAGGGCCAGGTGGTGGCCTGTCCTATAGCGTTGCCAGATGCATGATTATGGCTAACTTTAACCTTAAATAAAATAAGAACTACTGAGGCTAGAGGGCTGCAATGTGGTATGTTTGATGATTGGAGGGTGGATGATCAACATAGCAATTTGCAGCCCTCTAGCCTCAATAGTTTTTTTTAGATCTGAGGGCTGACAGAAAAAACTGCGGACGGACAGACAAAGCAGGCACAGTAGTTTTCTTTTGCTGAAAACTAATAAAAAGCGCGGAGAATATCAAGGGGTATGACATTAGTAGTTCAAGTACTGTTTGGTAAAGAGGCCCAATGGTACTGCTCCTATACCGTGTAATTCCGGTTTGCACGCTGTTGGCCCAGCGTTCGACTCTCCTACCGGCTAATGAAAAATTAGAGGAATTTATTTCTGGTGATAGAAATTCATTTTTCGTCATAATGTGGTTCGGATCCCACAATAAGCTGTAGGTCCCATTGCTAGGTAACCAGTTGGTTTTTAGCCACGTAAAATAAGTCTAATCCTTCGGGCCAGCCCTAGGAGAGCTGTTAATCAGCTCAGTGGTCTGGTTAAACTAATATATACTTAACTTTTTGCCCGTAAAAATAATTATGCACTACAAGGCCATATGTACAAGCACGCATTATTCAAGTGGTTCTTGAACTGATTGAGACATCAAGTAATAAACACATGCTGGAAATTCTTGTTCTTTAGATGGGATGGAGCTGGCCTTCATGAAGGAAGTTTTTGACCAGAGTAAATTTGCTGAACGAAAGCAAAGCTTCGCGATTTACTGATACTATTCCAATTCTTCGACAGAGGGATGTGTGAGAGTTGAATAGACAGTTACGAACTGGATTTCTTTGATTTCAGGTACTTACATGAAACACCTATAATCAATGAAAAGATTCCCTGTCGTCATCTGCAATGCTCAGCGTAATTGCGTGTGCCATACTTGCTTCGTGTCAGTAGATGTTACTTGCACATCGATAAATTATTTCTGAACTGTACCTTGCTGTATTTACCATGTTATTATATTTCTGACATCTGAGCGAAATATCATACATTATCGTTGGGCATTATACAGATTATCGTACTTTGCATAGAAGATTTAGTAAGGTCTGTAAATTAACCCCACAAGTTTTATAAGTGGCAGATAAAGAAAAAAAAATAGTAACGCTTATCACTGTCGACCCCAAATGGTTGGTGCTGATATATTTGCCCTTTTTCTAATCCTCTCTTTTCTTAGTCCTCCTTTCAGACATTGTAGAACAAAATATTACACTAGTATTTCGTCCTATAGGCTTAAAAATTCGGTAAGGTTAGTTATTAACTAACAAATGTTGGGTTTTATCATCACCATCATCACGATTGCTATACTGTAGTTAGTTATGATTTTAGGTTCACCACCTACCCAAACAACAGTTATATTCTCCCACACAATTACTCTTCCCGTTTGAAATGTCATTTGTTTAAAACCAAAAGAAACCTACAGTTATCCTCTTATCACAAATGATTTTTCTTTTAACTTCCATCAACTAATCGAACCACGTTGTCTTAAATATTGGTTTCAACGAGTATTATTACCTCCTCTTACAAAAATGAATTAATATTTTACATTTTTAAAGTGCTGTCTGTGATAATTTTTATTATTTTTCGGATAAAGCAGACTACCGATGAGAATAAAGGAATAAATATCATGAAATGTATATATTTTGTTGCTATACTGTGAGACCACTCTGTAATTTAGCATAGGTGCTAAGTGAGAAACTTTCACCTCTCTCTCTCTCTCTCTCTCTCTCTCTCTCTCTCTCTCTCTCTCTCCACGTCTATTTATCAGTCTGCTTATCTACCTAAATGGCAATCTCTTTCTGTCAGTGTATATTGATACTTAAATGAATACCACTATGAATATGCAAATGAAAGGCCTTATATGAACGTCTTTTTGTACATCTCATCATTTCTTTTTTTTCAAACATGTTCGCTTTCTTTTTATCATTTAAGTTGCCCATAACCCCAAATAGATGAAAGTTATATTGGAAATAGACTACTGCGACGCATAAACACGCCCATATTTTTCAGTTCTTTATCCAATATTCATATGCATTTGATTTATTCTGTTATCACATTCTATGAAGAAACAAAATATCAGAAGCCATGTTGTTGAACTTTGTATATATACATATATATATACATATATATATATATATATATATATATATATATATATATATATATATATTTATATTTATATGCAATATATATATATATATATATATATATATATATATACGTGATTGTGTGTACATATATATATATATATATATATATATATATATATATATATATATATATATATATATATATGTATATATATGCAATATATATATATATATATGTATATATGTATATCATATATGTGTATATATATATATATATATATATATATATATATATATATATATATATATATATATATATATATATATATATATATATATACACACAAGTGATTGTGTACATACATAAATATATGTTTTTGTGTATGTATGTTTCGTTATGTGCAGCGTTATGGTCATGAGATTTATACATAATTTGAAGAAAAATCCGCAAACTGGAGAACATATATATACAGTATATATACAGAAGCACAAACAGTTTGGGAGGGGAGCGTCATGCTCCCTCTCCAGTGTGCTTCTAAATATATTTGTTCTCCAAATTGGTGGTTATTTTCTTCCAGTTTCAAAGGTCGATAATGACCTGTTATCATTAACGCCTAATGAAGAACTGAACAGTCAAGCCAATAGAACAGCGATGAAAGAGTTGAAGGAGGTTGTCCAGTGGGAAAAGATAAACTTCCCAGAATTAGTGTCTGGAACTGTATTTCCTTGCCTGGACAATTAACAGCTTAATTCTAAATGTCAGGTCTGTTGTGAAAATACAGCTAGTTGTACTTTATTGACACTTGTTTTTGCAGTTCTGTGGAGATGATAATCAAATTGTCTTTTACACTCGAAAGAGATCAAGAAAGGAAGTGTGTTATATTAGTCAAAATAATCTGAAGAAAATTTCATGTTTAAAATATATTCCTCTAATGATTTTCAAAATATGAAAAAGTTACATGAAAAATGCGCCTCTTTTAACTGCTGTTTCAAGCATTCTTACTTCTGTCTTTTTTTTTTTTATTTGGTGAGTTATTTAACGTAGTCGAAGTGTAAGATTATTAGCAATACTTCACAGAAGTATATGTGAGAATGAAAAGGATAGCAGAGGAAATGAATATGTTCTGTAAAAGATCGGTAAAATACAATAACTTTCCATTCTTATCTCAATTTTTCCCGTGTGGTGTAGTAGTAATATGCATAGCATTTCTCATTATGTATGAATATGTAAAGACAGATTCTATCCCAAGGAGGGTACGAAACGGCTTCGTTTTTTTTCTCTTTCTTTTTTTTTTTTGTGGTTCAGGTAACGGGAAGATAGCAGCTAAGGAAAGAAATGAGGGTGTCAGCAGAAAAGGTCAGAGGTAGGGATTTTGCAGCACAGTTCTTGGACGATAACCGTTCCCTAGATTGCACTCTTTTGTAAAAGTAAAGTTTACGGACGGGCTATGGTAGTCGTGCTTGCTAGCTATTTATTCTGTTGCTGTATTTTTTTTTTTTTTTGTAATCAGGGCAGTGAAGCTTTCGGTATCATAATGGGAAGCCTGACTTTATCCGTAATCAAACCTCTTTTAGGTTGTTGTGAAGTCAAGGTATCATGAATTAGCACTCCAACATATAAGTTTAACCATTTTTAAGAAAGAAAATTTGTTGAGACAAATTTCGGTTGTCTACAGTTTTTAGGATGAAAACTCGCCATTCTTGAGTGTCTGAATTTGCAACTTAGTATTAAAGAAAACGGAAACCATCTCTGGAATTTAGGGGTGACCTGTTTATTGTAGCCATCGTGGCCGTGGTTTTAATTGGTTCATTATATATATATATATATATATATATATATATATATATATATATATATATATATATATATATATATATATATATAAGGACTTCATTTTGCTCCACGGTATTCATAAATGGGATATTTTTCTTCACTTCGAAGATGACTGCCATTTAGCCTACGCACAGATTTGTCTGCAGAATAACATTGGTCAGTAGTTATGCATTGACAAAATATATTGAGATGCATCGAATACAAGGAACCTGTGAAATTCCCTTGTTCTTCCAACTTTTATTGCAATGTACACAAGGAAATAGTTCGAAATAAAAAATGGAGATTGAACTTCAATGGATGATTATGTTAAATATTAAATTAGTTATCAAAAGATATAGTATCCAAATTAGTACAAATGTTCAGCTTTGGTGTTATGAATCATATAGCTGGGCTTGCCATGATAAAAGCACAATGTTCGACTTGCGGAGATGTAATTGTCCTCAGTCTGAGTACCTACACCTAGAGGTGCTGTAATAATTTGAAAGATAAACTACAAGAAATACTGTAGCTCTATAATGAACCAAGTTAAGATCCTCCGTTACGGGATTTAATGCATTTATATGCTCATTCATTAGTCGATAATGGCAAACTATTAATAGGACTAAATCATGCTAAATGCTTGCCATCTGGGCTTACAAGAGAATCCTACTTCTCACAAAAACTTTTTTTACTCCCAGACGATCGAGAATGTTTCACGGGAGATGTCTGGCGGATACTTTCGACTTATCTCCGATTATGCTAGCGTTTTTCACTTCGAAAACTTGTTTTTGCAGATAATCAGAAATTATGCAATAAATTGCCAGTCTCCAACTGAACAGTGGGTGACTCCAAACTTCTTTCAGCTGTTCTTGAGTTTGTCTTTGACGTTGTAAGCCAAAATACAGATGCATATAAACTTCGTAATTAAGATGTTGGTGGTTATGTAAGTTTCTTCCTTCACAGTGCTCTTGTGAGGGAAGTAGCAGAAAGGCAATGGTGTGTTTTCAGTGACACTAGGCCTACTTAATGTAAGTGTCTGACGTGTAGTGTCCTGAGCGCTTTATTGCTTTTAGTCCTCTCTTGCAAAATGTTTGTCGGCGTTGAAAATTAATGGCACAGTCGTCATTCTCTTCTCTATTGCTTTTTATTTAGCATATAATTTATTTCTTCAATTGGGCGTTTCTAAGTGTACGGTTTTATCCAAAGCTGAACATTATGATGGTGTATCAATTTGTCTTCCCCTGACTAATGCTTTCCTCCTTATTGAGTGTGAACATTCTGTTCTGTGGAAGCATGCTTAATTGTTTCATAATTTTTTGGCGAAGTCTAGTTGGAGGTATCACATTGTGAATAATAATAATAATAATAATAATAATAATAACTATTATTATAGCGCACATAGTGAGAAAAGTGATGGACTCCTTAGGAGGCAGGATGCAACCCGGAACCCCACACTATAAAAACCACCCAGTCCGATAGAATGATTGTGATAGACCAAAAAAATAAATAAATAAATAATAATAATAAACATTATTATATAGTCGCCGTTAATTTTCCACGTCCCTAAAGTATTTCCAAAGGTCAAGAATGTATTTTGGCTTAACAGATACAAAGAAACTTGTACAAAACATCATACTTTATCAGTGGCATTCTCCAAGCGTTAGACTATGTGACATCCCAGCACCAAACTGTAAATGATGATGATGATGATGACGATGACTATTCGTTTTTGTAGCAATCTGGATGAAAATTAGCTCTTACCTCTCCTTTCACTTCGAATAAATCTGAATAAGGCTCCTCCGACCGTCCGTTAGCCCACTCCAACCGTTCTCTCATACTTAATCACACACATACAAATGCACACAAACAGAAAAAAAAAAACGCTAGAGCGGCCCACTTACACGGGTGTTAGGAGAAAGGTTAGGTTGATTCCAAAAAATTAAGATCTCATTTGAAGGTATAATACTGTATGCGGAATATGAGTTTAGAACTAAATTCTAGTAGCTTATAGTAATCAAAATAAATGGTTGTAAGGTATAAAATACAGTAGTTCTATTTTACATTGCTTTGTTGTAACATAACGAACACTAAGACTTCCTTTCGTTAAATATCTTTTAGAAAACTGTCAGCTTGTACTGCATTCATTCCGCCTTTTTAAGTGACGGACGAGTTGATTTAACATAGAGGCAGATTTTCAAGGGAAGATGATTGAAGAAAAGGACCGGAAGATTTATGGCTCTAATTTTTCATTGGACCAAAATAATAAACTTGAAATCATTCTCGAAATCGGTTTAGAAATCAGTTCTCAGTATATTTCATGCATGTAAGCCACGAAAAAGCGTGTATTCGGGTGAACTTTTATGCTTATTGTAAACTTAGTTTTAGTTTTTGCCATCACGTTCCTAAAGGTCTGATGAGCTTTTTTCAGTAAATCTTAACATATGCACTGGTAACTTTAAGACAAGCACTCACACACGCAAACTTTTAGACTTACACACACACACACACACACACACACACACACACACACACACACACACACACATATATATATATATATATATATATATATATATATATATATATATATATATATATATATAATCCCAAAAAGTGTCTTGGAATTCTGTGCAGAAATGGTATCTGGAGCTGCGTTTTAATTTTTAAATGATGTATCAATTACTTTTTACTAGATTATTTGCGGCTGAATACGTCAAATACTTAAAAGTGAATCTCATGTTCTCGCTGAAGGAAAAATGTGAGTTGTGTCTGTTTTCCAAGATTTTCCTTAAATGTTACTCATTAATGTAGGATATCAATGCCACGGTCAGATACCAAACTCAGATGTGCTGGTGCTACCTTCTGGAAAGCTTGGTATGTACTGGGCAGCATTACTTTACAGAGATTACTCTTTAAGCGTGATTGCTTTTGATACATGTCAGTTTATTCATTATTCAGTTACTTAAATGCAAAATGATGAGTGTTCTTCTTTGGTTCATGTGTATTGTTGCTGAATACACATGCTGTATTGTTATATTCCTTACGAAGTTCCTCAAGTGTTATGCTTTCAAGTGTAAATAAGGAACTGCCTATACTAGAATAACTTTTATTAGACAAGTTTCATACACACAGAGACTTAAGACTATATAAAGTAAAAAAATATATGTGAAAATAATTTCAACAGAACTAATATTTTTTTAACATCATCCCATCATATAAATGAGACTCTGTTGCTTTTCTTGGTAACATTTTGCTATAAAAAATATATATAACATCATAAGCAGATGAATAATGTCATCATTATTATTAAAATTAACTAATAACGTTCATCTTTGCACTCTAGTTAAAGAGTTTATAGTGAAACACATCTGCAAACTTTGTTACTGTCGTCAAAAGATTTATAAAACGGGGAATGCAAACTAATTCTCATGAGAGCATTCATAAAAAATATACAGTCTTCGGCATAAGAATATTCGACTTTAGATTGATTTATTATACCGTGAAAAGAGGAATACCCACTCCACCTGAATCAGCCGCAACCCCTGAGCGGTTAATGGAGTGAATGGGGGATGTCCCTATTATGGTAGACTGAAGACCTCCACTGTGACTTAATAGGCTTCCAGCGAGAGCATTGTCAGCTCTGCCAAGGTGGCTGAGTACACTTCCTGATGACTGAGACCCTGTAAAAGCAAGAGGTACTCCTGCTCCTATCAGTGTAGAAGGGTTAACTTGTTGGTGCTGTGTTTGGATGTTGACTGGAGAATGGCTTCCTGTCTGAGTTGTAGCAACAGCTATTGTATTAGGTAATGCTGTGAGCACAGAATTTTGTACGAATGCAGAAAGTGGAGTCTGTGTTATTCTAGCCCCGCCTGCAACATCAGGTAATTGGGACGCCAATCTGGTTGTATGACTAAGTGGAATTGGAGCTTGAGCTCTAATATTAATAGGGCTTGTAATGCGGTTGTTAAGGGATTGCTGAAGATTGCTTTGTAAGGGTGTGTTCGTCAGCGACTGAATGATATGCTGCGCTCTTTGCTGTGAAGCAGTGTTCACTGGAGATGATACAGATGAAAATGCTGAAGTTGGAACAAAAGCGAAAGGAAATATAGGAGCGCTTGCAGAATTTAGGGCTGGATTTAAAATAGGTGAAGTATTTTGATGTGCAGAGCTAACTCTAACACTACCAGGAGTAGCAAAAGATTCTGAAGTTTGGTGAATAGATGGAGTTCCTTCTGAAAATGCATTTACAAATGAAGGAGCTGGGTTTATGACATGTGCTGAAACAGGAGTCTGGGATAGCGTATTAAATGGAACTGGAGTTGTAACTACGGGGGAAGGGGTATGAACAGAAGGGAAAACTGGTGATGGAGTAGAAGAGTGGGCGATAGGTGCAGGTGTTCCAAAAGCAGAGTCTAGATTACGAACAGGGATGGGGCTTATAGTGACTGCAGGGGCAAAGGCTGGTGCTGGTGTAGTGGCAGGGACAAAGGCTGGTGCTGGTGTGGTTGCAGGGCTAAAGGCTGGAATACGTAAAGGTGCAGGCGTAGGGGCACGACCAAAACCTGGATTGCGTGGAGATGCTGGTGCAGCAACTGGGGCAAAGGCAGGAATTTTTCTGCTCAGAGGAGTAGATAAAGTTGCCTGATTGGAAATAGTTGAAAAACGAGGGACACTTGCTTCGACAGGTTTAGCATGCTGGGGGAACTCAGAGCCGTTTTCATTAGAATTAGCATCTTCACTTTGTGCAGCTGAAGCATCTTCATCCTCTTCAGCTGGAGTACGAGCTGGAACAAAGGCTGGAATGCGTGTAGGTGGTGAGGCAGAAAGTGGTGCTTGAACAGGGCCAGAGACAGAGGAAGGAATACGCCCAGGTATTGGAGCAGAGGGGGACACACGTGTGGAAACGGGTGACGGAAGAAAGGCAGAGGTTGTAGTAGGAGTGGCAAATTTAGGGAATACTGAGTCATTTTCATTTTCATCATTGTCATCATCATTCTCAGTTTCTTCTAATTCATTTTCCTCATTGTCATCTTCATGTCTAAAGTTGAAATTGAAGTTTTGACGGAAAATATCATCATTATCATCATTGTCATAGTCACTTTCTAAGCTAAAACTCGTATCGTCATCATCATCAGAATCATCATCATCCTCATCGGAATCATCAAAGAAACTTCCCAGGAAGAGACCATTTTTAGAAGGCAAAGCACGACCAGCTCCTTTGACCCTAAATAATGAGATTTCTGCTGGGGGTCCAGACCCAGAGGCTGAGATCGCAGTGGCCCCTGGATGAACAAAGATCTGATAATTCACAGCAGAAACTTGAGGTGGTGGAGATCCAGCAGGTCTTTGGTTGGAAAGTGCTTGAAATCCTTGTCCTTTATCAGCGTAGATAGTCTGACGCCAATTTCCATCTGCCCCAAGAGCATAGTAAGATCCAGAAGTGTGGCCTTGTTGATCCCGAGTTGCTTGATGTCCATGGTATGTGCCGTGTTCTGGTGAGGCTACTGCATAAGCGAATTGGAAGGCATCGTCAGCATCTCCTGGGGTTTCTGCCGGCTCAGATCTCACGGCAGAAAGATCTGGAGTCGAATAGACTGGTTCTACCGGCTGTCCTTTGATTATTCCTGCAGCTACACATAGAACCTGGGCGAAGAAATTGGCGTCATTATATGTTATTATTAGTTGTGCTGTCTGTGTGTGTTTTCATATGATACCTGCTTTGTGCCATAAGTAAATATCAAGTAAACATGTACTATGATTATTAAGTCACTCCTTACTTGCTTAAATGCGAAATAAAAGCTTCAGTCATTTACGGAAAGAAAATAGTTTGTTAAGATGTCTTTTTGCTGTTTTTGTCTAGATAAAAATTGTCTAGCAGAGCTAGAATTTTCCTAAGAAAAGCATTTGTCCACATGGCAGCTTAACAATTTACCCAGAAAGTGACTCTGCAAGTTACTGAATGGAGAAGAGTTTTAGTTTTCTGTAAAAAAAAAAAAAAAACGTGCCGGCTTGGTCTGTCCGCACTTTTTCTGTCTGCTCTTTATCTGTCTGCCCTCAGATCTTAAAACTTTCTGAGGCTAGAGGGCTGCAAATTGGTATGTCGATCATCCACCCTGCAATCGTCAAACATACCAAATTGCAGCCCTCTAGCCTCAGTAGTTTTTATTTTATTTAAGGTTAAGTTTAGCCATAATCGTGCGTCTGGCAGCGATATAGTGCAGTCCACCACCGGGCTGTGATTAAAGTTTCATGGGCCGCGCCTCATACAGCATTATATCGAGATCACCGAAAGATACTATTTTCTGTGGCCTTGATTATACGCTGTACGGAAAACTCGATTGCGCTGAAGAAATTTCGGCGCATTTTTTAGTTATGTATAAAAAGCGTAACTGTGTATAGTGTTTTTATATTATGAAAACAACAAATGGAGCGTCTGAGCTTAGTATTTAACCATTAAAATCTAGTGTGGCCTGTATATGCCAGTTTTATATATATTATATTATATATATATATATATATATATATATATATATATATATATATATATATATATATATATATATATATATATAATATATACATATACAGTATTTATATATGTATGTATAAATTGTCGTTTAGATCTGTCACCAAAGTAAGATGTTTTTGCGATGCTTAATACTCGGTGTAACATATTTTAGAGCATATTTTGATTTTAGATGATACATGAAAATATTATAGTATCAGTAAAAGAGCAGAAGTTCATTGACAACACATAAGTTCCTACGAACGTTTGTATGCACTGACACACACACACACACATATCATATACACATATAGGCCTACAGTATAATCTGTGCAAGTAGATTTGTCAGGAAACCCACGGATTGTTAGCCCAAAGCTCAAAGAAGTACAAGAAACTGACAAAAAGAGAGAAAGGAAGGTGTTCGACATACTTCGGGAAAAAAAAAAGGTTCTGAATCTGAGGATACGTGGGACGCTGAGATAGGTGAAAGATCATAAGAATGATATCCTGGGTCAGGATCAGCCTTCATGGGTAATGGACGTGCATACCTGTGAATAAGGATCAGCTGTGCGTGCACTTTCGGTATCGGTTTAAATTAACCTTTAAGTAAGTTAACAGTTTTTTGTGTTGTTTTCTGTGGAGGGTAACATTAAGTATTTATACCTCGTCCCTTTTTCTTATGGATTGGAAAATTTTTTTTTTAAATTATCCGGTATTTCAATTATTTTCCTTCTTTTTCAGTCACTCGGAGTAGTCCTGTATCTTGTGAGTCAAGATAATGACAAATTTGCAGTGTAATAATCGGCAAATAAGTATGTATGTATGTATATGTATATATATATATATATATATATATATGTATATATATATATATATATATATATATATATATATATATATATATAATATATGTATATATATATATATATATATATATATATATATATATATATATATATATATATATATATATATATATATATATATATATATATATATATATATATATATATATATATTAAATTTTTCCAAATATACCGATTAAATTTCTGACAACCCCAGACTTAAATTGGCAGCAGGAAGTGCGGCAGAGCACTACAAAGTAGCTGTTAAACTTGTTGTACAAATTATGCAATGGTTATTTAGTAATAAAAAAAAACAGTATGAACGCTCTTAAATGAATTACTTTGCTTAAGGTAGCAGTCCACCATGGGTATACACATAAAAACTTTCAGATACCGAAAATCGAGATATTACTTGTATCTATGCGCAAACATGTCGTACATGCCCTCAAGAAGTTTCAGGCAATAATTTTATATATAAAGAAGATATATCGGTTTTTAAATGGTGATGTCACTTAACTGCATCGTCTGCTAATGCAGACGATGTAGGTTCGTCTTGTGCATTGCTTTTGCATAGAGACGCCAATTTTTTCAATTATTTTTTTATATATTCGTACGTTTGGCAGCAATGTATCATATCTGTAAATCACACAGCAGCTAGAACAATGACTAATCTATCATTTCAGTGCTCCTCGTGAAACGGAAGTGTCACGAAGCTTTTGTTTACTCTGTGTGGTTTTGTTTACCCTCTGAGTTGTTTTGTGTTTACCTCCGAGTTTTCAAATACCGGGTTCTTGACTAACTTTCCACAATGCCCAAACTGAGAAGAAGTACCTTAGCTGCCAGAAGGAAAATATGACAGTGGCATCTCATTTTAGGTGGGCAAATAAGCATAAAGCAGTCAAGAGTGAGGACAGTCATGAGACGCATGGCGGCGATAGTGAAGTGATGTTGGTGCCGCGTGACCCAAATGTTAGTGATTCGTCATTACCAAATGAACAAGAGCAAATAGGCCAAATGGAAGATATTGTTGAGGAATCTGTCTGTGAGGAAGTTACTGCATCATCATCATCATCATCATCATCATCATCATCATCATCAGGGCCTACTTTGAATGGTGATTGCCGCCTTCCTCCTCCAGAAATTCGATCTCAGCTGATGTCAATAGACGAGGATGAGGAAAATCAGACAAAGGAATATGATGATATTCATTGCATAAGTAATGAACAGCTAAAAGCATTAGTAAGTGTATTAAAATGTCCAAAGAGAAAATGTAAAAAAAATAGCTTAGAAATAGTCACCAAGAAGGACAGATGGGATACTACCTTTGAAGTTGTGTGTAATTCGTGTAATAGAGTACTAAACCAAGTTCCACCAAAATTATATGGAAAAGGAAAAAGCATCAACAATACACACACAATAATTTATGAGAAGTTTTTCTTTCATTGAACAATGGCACTGGTCGTGCAGGGCTAAGAAAATGGGAGGTTTGATTGGTGGTGATCCACTTAGTGCTGGATCATATAATAGATACAGCAAATATATATTCAAATGCAATAAAAACATTTCATGAAAATGCAGGCTAAGGCTCATAAGTTTGTATATGATTTTTATGTAAAGAAACTTGGAGCAGTGCCAGACGAAAATAATGTTATAAACATTGATGTGTCTTTTGACGGCACCTGGCTTACTCGTGGGCATAAGTCACATGTGGGGTTGGTTTTGTTATTGAAGTATTTACAGGTACAGTAATAGATTTTGAAGTGATCAGTAACTATTGTAAAACGTGCTCTGAGAATAAGGAAAAACGTCATGACTGTGGGAAAAATTTTGATGGTAAATCAGGAAGTATGGAAGCAGAGCAAGCAGTGAGAATGTGGTCTCGATCAGAAAATCTTGGTTTCCGGTATGCAAGATTTGTAAGCGACGGAGACTCGAGTGCTTATAAAGTTGTATGTCAACTGAATAATGGAGAAGGCCCATATATCAGTGTTAAAGTAAGCAAACAAGAATGTATAAACCATGCGGAGAAGAGGATGGGTTATCGCTTGATGAAGCTAAAGAAAGAGTTGAGTGAGATAACGATGACTAAAACTGAAAGCTCAGGAAAATGAGCTTGCTTTCTGGAAGAAATCTCCTAACACAAAAGCTCATTGAATACATTCAAGGATGTTATGGAAGGCCCTGAGAAGTCATACTAATACAAGTGTAGATATCATGAGGAGGGCAGTTTGGGCAACATATTTCCATATGATATCATCTGACAAAGACCCAGGTGGTCATAAAATGTGTCCGAAAGGCACTGAGTCATGGTGTTTTTACAACAGGGCACAGGCTTTAGGTGAAGAACCACCTTCTCATGACACTAGAAAAACACCCTGAGAAATATACCTAAAGAACTGATTGGCCACATACGTCAGGTATTCAGAGACATGAGTGATCCAGAACTTCTAAAGAGATGCCTACCTGGATGGACACAAAATCCAAGTGAGTCCATTCACAGCAGACTGTGGATGAAATGTCCTAAGGTAAAGTTTTTTGGCCTGAAAAGAGTCATATTTGCAGCCGAAGTGACTACACTAGAACATAATTTTGGTTATGAGAGAAGTAATCTTCTAACCTCTTTGTTTGGCACAAGCAATGAAATTAGGAGATCACTAAAAAGTCTGGATAACGAAAGAATCAGGAAACGAAAACCGAAGAATAAGAGACAGAAGAAAAAAGAAGAAAAAAGTGAAGATTATGAGGGAGGAGCTTTTTAGAATCCGCAAAAGTTAAACCAGGCGACAAGGAAGGAGGTGGTACCTCCTGACACCCTCACCTTGAGTGATTAATACCCCTAATTAGGGCGGGGGACTTGGGGCCATGCTTGCGGTAATGAGCAGAAATTGTATCGGGTAAGAAAGGTAGTTGTTCTTCAAGTAATTTAGAGTAGTTCCAAATAAGTATCAATAGCGACAACTGCTAATGAAAGCAATAATGTTTTGTTTTCCTTCATAATCTCACTTCAAACTTTGGGCATCGATATCTCAAAACTATACTTATTGACATTCAAAGCTATTTTTCTCCGCTATTTATCAACCGATTTCAAATCCAAATACATCGTTATAAAGAGGAATAAATTTACAATATTTCGTATGGAGGAGTTTTTTCTAAAGTTTATTTTCAATTTTTTATATTTTTTCAAACTTTAAAAAATGTATATTTATATATATATTTATAAAAAAATATTGAAAACATGGAAAATCCTTCATAGATTTTGTTTATATTGTAATAAACAAGATTCATGGAAATTTGTTATTAATTCTATTCAGTACTTTTTGAGAAAAATAGAATTTAATTTTTTTTTCTGATATATAGTTTTATTCATAAAAAAATAACAGTCCGAATTCAATGAAACTCGCACAGATTTATCTTTGTACAAGTAGGTATAACATATAAAAAAACTACATTGATCCAGTGATAAATAACGGTTTTGGGTTAGATGGAGAACCTGCGTCCTTAATCGCAGAATCGAGAAGACTCGTTATTGGGCAAAAAGTGTCGAAGCGCTAATAGTGGAACAACTTGTTTCCACTTACATGCTGCAGGCAAATGAGCATAGCCGAAGCGAAGGAAAGGACCACCAAAACCAGTTCTTCAACTCTGACCTTACAAGAGGGAAGGCATTCTAATGAGATGTGAATCAGCAGCGTTTATTTCTCGGTTCGTTACGTTTCAGAAATTTTGTTTTTTGTAGGTTTCCGTATCTTGAATTTTTCACAATTTCACAATTTAAGTGCTGTATTACAGAGCAAACCCTCGAATGCTTAAGGTTCCAGCAGAATGTAAAAAGTTGCTGTTAAAGATAATTTTTTTTATTGTAGAGATATTGATGATTACTAAAAAACCTTAAAGAATTACGACTACTTTAAGAGGGGCTCACCACGCATCATTTCACTGAAGCGTCAGGTTTCCCTTCGGGAAATGTTGCCCTCCGTCAGAATCCCGGTTTTTATATCTCATGGTGAGTAGTCATGAAGGCAAAGAACAACTTTCAGATGCTGTGAGTTGTGCAACTGTTCCGTGTTTCCTTTTGCTCTTGAATCCGTCCACTGACTGGGGAGTTTGGGAGAGGTTGTGGCCGCGTCAGTTTGAGAAAGGAAAATTGGCAGATAGAAAGTGTGAGCTGGATAGGGAATTGCAACCGGTTATTCTGGGGCTTAAATGATATTGAGTCGAAAGATTATTCTCTCTCTCTCTCTCTCTCTCTCTCGCTAGCTGTCCCAGATTTTTATTCATGTTTTTTGCGACGCGTCTGAAGTTGCCTTTTGCTTTTCTCGTCTGAAGCGCAAAAGCGATCTCTGGTTTAAGGGGAAAGTAACAGTATGATAAAAGAACACCAGAGACAGGGGAAAAATTGAAAAAAGTTAGTTATACGGGCATCAATAGTTTTATGATTACGTGCAGACTAAATCGCTGACATAATTAGGTCATTGATCGGTTGCATCCCATGGGTTTGCCTCGTCTGTATGGGATTGTTTTCGTAATTACAAAAACTAATGTACTTACACAAACACTCACACATATACACACATATATATGTGTGTATATGTATATATATATATATATATATATATATATATATATATATACTGTGCAGTATATATGTATATATACTGTATATATATATATATATATATAAATATAAATAGATATATATATATATATATATATATATATATATATATATATCTTTCACGTATATGTATGACACACACACACACACATATATATACATATATATATATATATATATATATGTGTGTGTGTGTGTGTTTTTCTGGTACACTCTTTTATTTGCAAATGCTAATACACATGTGGTAACTACAACCCCCTGGCAGGCAACACTTCCAATATTTCCTGTATGTCCTCCCATCCCCAAGCCTTAAGTCTTGAAGAAATAAACAAAAACTGCCATTAGGTTGTCCGTTTAGCCATTCCCAAGCCGACGGCTGTTTCACTCGTTAACCTGTGGCCTTCTACGGGACTACACTAGAACTAAAGTGGGACTACACTCCAAGATATGTGCAAGTGCAGCCGAAAACTTATTAAAAACAAAAACTCCAAAATGAAAATTTAACACAGATTTTTCATGCATCCTCCGGTTCCTGTGAGAGTCCCAGAAGTTTCTGGTTATTCATTCGAGACTTCGGCCTTCAAGGTAGGAAGACGTACCGGAAGTTTTGGACGTGTTGCCAGAGATATCGGTGCCACACATTCTTAGCAAGTAACACACACAAAGATATGTATATAAACGTGTGTGAATATACATATATATATATATATATATATATATATGATATATATATATATGTTTATATATCCAGTCAACTTATCCATATGTATTTATTATTTCACATATGTATACATGCATGAGTGTAGCCTAAGTTCACCATTAGATGTAGTGTAATGTAATTTTTCACATCCGTAGTATTACAACGTAGCACTGATTCGGCGATGTACTTACGAGCCATATAATCTCCATACTTCCTCGACGGGGCACGGGGGAAAAACGAAAGGGGAAGGAAAGTCGAGGGAGGAGAAGCGAGCGAAGATTTGACAATGATTCCTTCTCTCGGATCACCTGTGTATATATATGCCCGGCACCGGTTTAGGGTCAAGCAGTGACCCCGCCCACTGCCTTGCCTTGCCCTGCCCTTCTAGTGACGTCCCTTCACCCTGAAATGTGTCCGCGACGGTCCGTTCCTGTGGAGGGGAAAGAGGTCGAAAAACTAGGCTTCCGTCCCTGTTACCTTCCTTTGGGGGGTGTCTCCTCTCGGCCCTTCACTCGGAGGTCTAAGAAAAGGGGGGGAATGCAGCTTCAAGTGAGAGGGTTTCGAAGGTTGAGGGGCGGAGCTAAGGAAAGCTGGGAAATTTGTGATTGGTTATGAGCGGCTCTATAAGAATCAGCTTCAAAAAATAGGCCAGTTTATCAGAAAATCGCTCGCCTAAACATAATATTCAATCATTCTTTTACGGACTGTCAAAAATTTAACCTATTAAGGTCCTGGACTCTACCTGGGCAAAATTATTAATGTGAAGAGTCGGCTTAGATAAGCAAACATCTAGAACTAGATCTGTCTTTGAAGAGTTTAAATTGTGCCGCGTAAAATAACAATACTATATTCCCAGATCAAAGCGTCTCCCTTTGCCATTCTTCATAAACATCATGACTTGAGAAACTGAGGAAAAAATAACCACTAACAAAGTGATGTTCATATAAATTGTTCACACTTTTGCTTTTTCATGATGATGTCTTTATTCCCTTTGTTGCAGCTCTGTTCTTTTCCTTTTTCTTCTAGCTCAAACATTATTATTATTATATTATTATTATTTCCAAAGGTTGATGGTTGGGGACCGGAACCTGACTGAATATGGTAACTATAGAGGCAATGCACTTGCGTCAATTATTATGAAAATATAATGAATAAAAAGCGTAGAGATGAACAAGTTGCTTTTGAAAAGGGCATGAGTGCGCAGATCAAATATTACTGTAAAGATATATAGTGTGTAGCCGTGTAAGAACTTTAAAAACCCCCTTCTGGTGGCATTTATTGATTTCGAGAATTCGAAAGCGTCCGCAGACCAATACTGTGGGAAGTTTTGCAGCTCCATGGCCTTCCCGTTAAATATGTGAAGCTGTTTGAAATTATCTAAGAAGGAAGTAGATGGAAATTTAATGCTGCTGGGGTCTCTTAGAGTGACTTTGTAGTAAATAGTGGGGCACTACAAGAGAATGTTATTTCACCTTTGCTATTTCCTCCCTTCTCTTAGACATCATAATAATAATAAAAAAGAAGTGGTCGGAGATGGAGCGGAAGGTTTAGATACGAGTAATGATAGCAACTTGACAGACGAAGAAAATGCAGATGATGTTGATCTGTTCGGCAAAACACCACGAGATTTACACGTTCGCGTAAAAGATTGCATCGTATTTTTAGAGAGATGGGACTCAAAATAAGTCTAGGAAAAACGAAATGAGACAGAGTATGAACAAACAGATGAAATGACATTGTATGCAGAAAGAATGAAAGAACTCGAATCTTTCAAACATTTAGAAATAACGATATCCATTACATGTTCTCTTGAGTTGGATTTTAGTGAAAAACTAAAAAAGGGCAGTCTAATAATGGGCAGGCTGAATAAGCTTGGAAATCAAATACAGATCTATTAAGATTTTTATGCTCTATAGACACGAGTCATGGTAAGACAATGAAACAGTAAAAGATTTTGTCATTTTGTGGATCAAAGTTTGAGAAGAATATTAGGAGTCAGATAGCAGGGTATTTAGAAACAATACTACAAAGGGAATTACGGAAGCTCCATATGTAGATGAGATAACGATGAAAATGAGATCGAGATGGTTTTGACATGCCCCTTGGGCAACCCGTAGAATAGTTTCAGTTTGGGTTTTGTGGGCACTGCAAGAATTGGGACTTTTGTGTACCAGCGTTGGAGGGGGTGATGATTATTATTTTCAACAGTAACCATTTCCCCGTAAAACAAAACAAAACAATAACTGGCTTAATTCCCGTTCACCAGGTGTATTAAGGACGAACCTCTTATATAAACTTCCACAACAGTTGTCAGTTCAAATGAATACACAAAAGACTCATCAGCTTAGTGCCAAACTCCCCTGTGCACATTGCATTATTCACTTATATCTTACACACACACTCTCTTATGCTTCTTGAACTTTTAGGCTCCTGTGTTCCAATACCTCAGAATATACCTCAGAATTATACATTTTTCATCAGCATATCGTTTTCGTAGTAAGATTTTCGGTGAAGAATGCTTTGGTTATATGGAGAGAGTTGAGCACTGTACCCCCATTCTTTCTACATGGCCAAGCCATCTTAAAACACTGCTCTTGTCTTTCCGTCTACATGGAACCTTATCGTTTCCTCTGTGTATCTCATTTTTCTCACCACTTTATTCCTTCTGGCAAGCAAACAATTTTTATGCCTGGAGCTTTGACACTTTTTTTTCATTCAATATCTGAATTTCATTTGTGTAAAGAGAGAATTTTCTCAATACTCCATTCATACATTCCAGCTTTAGCTGCCAAAGATAGTCCTCCTCTTTTCCAGGTCTTCCGAACTCACCCTTGCTTCTACTTTTGTATGACTCACTTCTTGCCTCATACACTCCATACTCTGTTTACGACCCATTTTCATATCCAACAACTTTGCGCGTACTTATAGCTACTGTCGTTTCTGTTACTTCATCCATAAGGTAATAAATAGCTATGGAGACAACATACCCTTGCCTGAGACCACTTTTACATTAAAGCTGTCATTCTCCCATCTACATATTTTAACATATTATGCTTCCCTTTCATCGAAAACACCTTTAGTCGATCTGAACAAATTACCTTCTGTGCCATGCATCTAGGTTCATGTACGCCGTACGCTCTTTTCCCTTTACTGTCAAGTTTTACAAACACTACACTCACTCACTCATTAACTGTTCAAAATTAATTCTTGATCCACACGCCCTCATCCTTGTCTGAAATCTCACTGGTCATACCTAATAGTTCTTTTGTCATCTGTCTATTATTATTATTATTATTATTATTATTATTATTATTATTATTATTATTATTATGCTCTTCCTTAGAACACGTGGATCCGGAACGTGTTAACCTTCTGATTTTTAGCAACAGAAATTGAGGGATGAGGATGAATATAATTCAGTAGCGTTTTAGGTATAAAGCACGTGCCACACCCGAATTTCATCTAGGAAGCCCTTAGGTTATCATTTAGTCTCATCATCTTTCTTTGGTGCCTTTTGAAAAGGCCTAAACTGCAGCCACTGCAACATTCAAGGATAAACCCTCATGTGAGAACCTTTCACATCATCTCAGTCTCATCAGAAGCATTTCAACTCTCCTTGTTTGCACTACTCTTTTCACGTCTATCATGCACGAATTTTGTTATATTTTAACATTAAGGCTTTTCATTTCCAATATTTTTTGGTCTCTTAAACTCAAATTTTCCAAGTCTGTCTGTGTTTCTCCTAGGAATTCTAAATTATACATCTTATAAGTCTGCCCCAAAAGCCAAATCAAAGTCCTTCAAAAGAATGCATCGTGCATACCCCATGCAAATGGGAGAAAAGCACGTTAAAAGAAGAAGAATTAACTACACTATCCGCTTCTATTCTCTTTTCACGTCCAAGTCACCTCAGAATTCTGCAATCGGTCTTCACTGACAATAATTTTATTTTTAACTACATCGTCATTATTGTAAGTCATCCTTTCAGTCCTCCGTATTCCACATAATACCCAGCAGATAATTCACTTTAACATCTCCCACCTTTTCCATCTGTCAGCAGCTGTACGTCATTTCAGTAAAGTAGCTTTACCTTGTGTTTCTACCGTAAACTATAACCTTTTCCTCGTCAGACTCCCTTTTGTTAATTCAATGCTTCGTTTCCTTGCTGTGATCCATCTTTTACTCTGCCGCCATCCGTAACATTTGCTCACAAAACATACAATGAGACCACTACTTTCGTTCTTCGTCAGCGAAACTATAGTCACCCCTTCATCTTACATTTACTCTCGCATTCTTCCTTTAATTATCTCTTATGACCTTTTCTTCATAAAAATGTTCTCATACTCTTTCATTCGAAATTCGTCGTCTGTAAACATTCGCCATTCCACACTCCATTCACAATCCTGTCTCTCATCCCATAAACTTGCACAGTCTTCTGCACTTACCCAACTTCTCTTATCAATAAACAGCCATGTAGACCACACATCCTAGTCTCAAACCACCTTTTTTTCCCCTCAGACTAGTCACTGTCCCATCTACATAGTTGAACTAAAGCTCAACTTTCATCTTGGAAAAATTCACCACACATTGCCAACAGTCTCTAAACTGCTGCTTGATTAATTGTAGTGTACGCTTTTTGTAGGTCCATGTGTTCCATTCACAGATTTGTCAGTTTCCCTGGAAACTTCTTCCATCGTTTGTTTGCGTAAATAAGAAAAGCTGAGATATACGACCTCTTCTTTGTCTAAACAGTTTCTCCCTTATAAGGCATTCATTCAGCCTTTATCGTTACACAATAAAAACTCCTCCATACATTTCCCAAATAAGTTAAAGGTATTTATATTGGTCCCTGTGATTAGTGGCGTCTCCTTTCTCACATTTACCCATATTTTTCGGCATCTTTTTCTCCCCGAAAGAGGCTTTATACTCCACAGTGAAGTAAATTTGATACTCTTTCAAACTCCTGGCACATTTCCCTTCTTCATCTTGCTCCAGAGCAGCAGTATTCAAGTAATACCGCTTGTCGCTGGAAAAGTAACAGTCAGACATAAGATGACTTGACACTACTGCTATCGCTGTTTGTATTTTTGCTGCTGTTGTTTCCGTTGTTTGTTTCTGTGGGTGAAGCGTTCTAAAAGGCATTCATCTGAAGGGATTACATGATAGTGGCGTAATTATGCTTCTGCGGTGGCTGTAAGAAATACATCGAGCTCACTACTTTTCCCTGCCAGTCTTCTGAATTGCAATAAACACAGTCTTTTTCTTCTCCCACATATTGCTCCCCTTCCAATTATGAGGTGTGCATTGCGCAACATAGCAACTGTTACGTCTTGGCTAACCTGACTTATGAAAAAAAAAAGCGGGCAACATTGCATCTCGGAAAGGGAGAGTAAAGGTCATATGGCAGAAAGGGGCTGGGCATCTCCTCTAGGCATGTCTTTTTTTCTTTTTTAATATTTATCAACAACAATCCTTTTATGTCGTCTGAACGTTATTGTACACTATAAAATGTTTACGTTTTATAAAGCCTCGGATTTTCTTGATTTTCTCCATGTTTCACAATGATGTTATTGCTAATAGATTCACAATTTCGTGAAAAACAATCACTGATGAGGAACACCGTTCAGGTGTTCGAAAGTCTTTGGTTCATTTTGCATAGTAATATATTTACTATATAATTGTGGATTTTTATTACTCACAAGGATGTTATTATTTACTGAAAAAGTGTTGATTGATGCATTAGGAGAAAAACTAGTTATAAACAATTTATTTTCCTTGTTGAAGGAGGATGATGTTATCAAAATACACTGTACTTCGCCGATAGCAATTGACAACGTAACACTTCCAAAATATGGCAACAAGAAAGCATTATAAGTGAGAAACGGCCAAAAAGGTGATTAATCAGTACAATATTTTTGGTCTCTCTAGATGCAGACTGCTGGTCCGAACATAAAACCAGATAACAGAGCAGTCTTTCGGTAAATGATCGATCAAGGTGATTAATCATAAATGTTTATTTTCATAAATATGATTAACAAAGTGGTTTAATCGATATTTTAATCTTGTGTTCTGCTTATTTTTACTATGTAGTTGTATAGGATTTCATACAAAACAAAGAAGAGAAATTGAAGAGACCAACTCGTTCTTGCCTTCTCTTCCTAAGAGACAGAGTGCATTGTCTCCTACAAGCCTTTCATGTTGCCAACGTCACAAAAAACTTTCCAAAGACAGGTTGGTGGTTAGCCTACAGTAAAAGATATGACTGGTATGTGATGAAGTGTTGAAGTGAGATGGAAGCGTGATTCGCCTTTTTCTTGGCTGATGTCACTTTTTAAGAAAACGAAAGGGTGGTAAGAAAACCTTTTCATATTTTCATTTTCGAATACTTTCTCTCTCTCTCAATCTCTCTCTCTCTCTCTCTCTCTCTCTCTCTCTCTCTCTCTCTCTCTCTCTCTCATTTACGAATGTTGATCTCTACAGTAACGGAGAAAAATTAGCCCTGATTTTTTTTAGCATTACCACGCTACATAAATCAAGAGGAAACCAACATATTCACTTTGAAGATAAGAAAAAGGGCCAAACCTTTTATAAAGGCTACACATTAAAATCACCGATGGTTAGGACAGTGCTTTTTTATTCATGCTTTAGCTTTTGAGACGTAGATGAACCCCTGTACAGGAAACTTCCTTAACAGCAATGTGTCGAACCTCATATACACGTTAAATCATTCATTCTTATAAGCACTCATGGTTCCAATAGGTCATGGCCTATGTATATACATCCCTTTAAATATATATGTATAAATATACAGTATATGTATATATATACACATACATACATATGTGTGCGTATGCAAAGATGTGGGTGTACGTATGTACACGTAAAACTGCAATAATAAACTTGAGCATAATAAACTTGAGCAACGACATCAAAGATAATGTTCTCAATCAACGACTCAGGGGCTGGACTACCAAGCGCTGCTCTCGACTTCACCCTTGATTTCACCCTCTCTCTTCATCCCAATTTTCTTAGTGACCAGGAATGTCGCTCCCTTATCCCCTACGTTGGTCTAAAAACACTGTCAGAACGAGTGTACTTTCGCTTCAAAATCTTGGGCGAAGAGGATCTAAAGGATTTTGCTGGGGTTATTTGACGAAGTACGAGTCAATAGGAAACACTTCCAACAAAAATAAGAGCAATAGTAGTGTTAGGAAAGTTAATTAATTTTTATCTGAAAACTACGTTCGCATCACTTAGCTACATATCGACTCGTAAAGCAAAGAATAATGATATCGGTTTCTGTTTACTCATGCTGTGTTAAACGGCCACGAGAACCAAATGAGTTCAAGTCCATTATCTACGCTTTATCAGGTGTTAAAGTACCGTTCTGTTACGTCCTCTCAGCGAAGGAGCTATCGGAGGTAAAGAAGTTAAGGAGTTACCTGGTAGAAGGTTTTGTAGGTTAGCAAAAAAGTGGCCAGTTTTTTGGGGTGACGTTACTGCCACGATTAGACAAATTTGGTCCTTTATCGACAGTCTGATGTTGTCGGTTACCATGAATGCGTTTGGACAAGAAATTGTCATCTTCTGGACTGTCTTCAACTGATCATTTTTTCGTTTTTTTTTTTCTGGAATATTTGCCTTGTTAGTTCCGGTTACCTATTTAGAGGTAAAGTATACTATTCGTTTTCACTTATGGAGGAGAGATCTTAAAATACTGTTAGTGAATCCCATAGAGTAAAAATATGTTGATTTCCTGACCCTGTTTTATAACCGAACTGCAAACATTTCTATTGACAATCACGAATGAAAGACTCTTGAGAATGTCATTGTCATTTGATGACTCGATAACTGTATTATTACAGAAAAAATCGGAAATTATATAACTTGTCATCAGTTAAAAATCATATGGATAATTGTCTTTTTATGATAGGGATTGGAGAGATGAGCAGAACGCATATTTCAAACCAAAACATTTGAGAATGATCATGCTCTTGATAGAATAAAAAATGCGCTGATTTGCAGTATATATATATATATATATATATATATATATATATATATATATATATATATATATATATGTGTGTGTGTGTGTGTGTGTGTGTGTGTGTGTGTACAGTACATTTGTGTATTTATATTGCATCCAAACTGTTTACTTTTATGACCTGCTAGTATCCAGATTCCTAATCTGGGAAAATCTTCTCTTTGATTATTGTACATTTTTTCATGTCCTCTGATGAACAACATAGAAACTTTAATTTAAATTGCGGTGTTACCTTCAAGATACCCAAAAGAAATTTTCCCATTGCGTAGGTGTCCATATGAACATATAAACTCATGGAAAGACCCTTGTTGATTATATTAATCTGGATGTTTCCTCTTTTCAGTATAAAGATGTTCTAGCGTATTTTTTGTGCACTGGAGTACTGAATCATAGATAATATAAAGGAAACTAGATAAAGCTGCAAGCGATTCGTCAAAATCCCCCACTCCATTATAGTGATTTCCATTTTTATCAATATTCTGTCTTTACCGTTTTTCCCGTTTTGTGATTTAAATTTTTATTACAATTTTTTCCTGTTGCATTACTGTGAGTTCTTTTAGCAGATATCCTAGCGTTTTCGGTGTGGTGCAAACCAGTTTAATGGTATGCAATAAGTCCATCAATCAACCGCTTATGCACATCAGGTTTTTTTTGCATTCCTTTCTCTTGGTCTCCTCTGAAATTTATCATGGGTCTTTTCTTTCTTTTGAAACGAACAAAGAGTGTAAGGGAAGGGAATTCTGAATGCCTTCTTTGAATTATCATTGCATTTTTTGAAGTGGCATAATAGTAAAGCTTTGGTAAAGCATTGGAGTAATGGCAATATAAATCCACACGGTTCGTGGAGTCATTATGACACGAAAGGGACTCTCAGCATGAAAATTTTGAAATTCGGTATGAAAGTTGATCTGCCTTTAAGTTCAGAGCTGCTGTTGCTGATATTTTGGATAATTTTCATCCTATTTACCTTTGTGATGCATTATGTTGTTCCATGCTGTTATTATATGACGTCTGAAACTTTTCGATATTATTTTCCTTTTATTTTATTTCTCGGGAGTTGATGGTACTGGAAAGATAGTTTTATTAGTTTAGAGTCTCTAGGATTAATAGGGGCACCTATCACGAAGGGAGCCGAGAATCCAGTTTCTTGAAATTTATGGCAGTCAGTAAAAAATGTCAACCAGGGGGAGAATATTCTTTAGACTTGCGGTAGGGGGAAAAACCTATAGCTGAAGAGAGCAAGGTGAGAACTGTCGATCCTCAGTGTGATTTGAATGTTCATGCTTGCATACCTGGCTCCCTGACAGGAGAAAACATCAGTCTTTACTTAGGAATTGAGGTTCGGCTGGTAAAGCGTGAGACTGAGATTTTGCATTGCATTATAATCACGATATAAAGTGGCCTACAGTACAGTAAGACAGCGATGTTCTTAATTAATAGTGAACTGAACACTTTCCGATGTAAAATAAAAAAAAAAGTAGGTAATGTGTAAAGTTCAGTGGTATGTCTCAGTTCCCTTATGCTAGCTGCTTGCTTTTGAAAGTGATAAATGTTACGGTGTTGCAATATGACCGGTATTATAAGACTCATCTTCGCAAAAGTTCATGTTCTTTGTGTATTGGGTCAAAAAGAATTACCATTTGTAACCTGGTATTTCGATATGCCATCTGCTGTAAAAGAAATGGAGTTACACGGTAATAATTACTGTAATAATTACCGTCAGGGCATACCAGAATACAGTTTGTTTTTAATCTCTCTCAAGGTTAAAAGTAATCATTCATGTGTTTAGAATTTCTTACACAAAGCTGGCATGCCCACATAGTCCTTCATACACCAAAAATTACCTTATCTCTCCCCCTTGTGGGTATATACTTGTTCAGTGCTTTGGTTCCTTTACTTTGAGAAAAATTATTATAACTAGAAAATTTTAACAACTAGCGTTAACACTAATTACTTTGCTAGGCAGAACAAGCCAGTAAGCATTTATTACTCAAAGACAGTTACAATGTTATCCGTAAATACAATTGCCTTTGCAGTGGCCAATGTTCTTGTATTTTATTCTCCTTTATCGACGCGCACACTCACACACACACACACACACACACACACGTGTGTGTGTGTATATATATATATATATATATATATATATATATATATATATATATATATATATATATATATATATATATATATATATATATATATACACATATATATACATATATATACGAAGGCCAAGGGTAGATGGAAAGGCACACGAACAATTAACAGCATTTATAATGGACGACGGCGTTTCAGAGCAATCAATTGTATTTTCAAGGCTGCAATGACATATATTTTTGTTTAATAAAAAGGAACGTCACTGCATAAAATCCAATTAAAGAAATACATTTCTTAAAATACTCTAAAATAAACCTACCCAGTACTTGGTCAAAAAGTGACTAAACATGAAAAAGTAAAAACTGGTAGGAAATAAACAGATCAGCAAAACAATTACTGTGCATTTAAGGGCCGTGTCCAATCGAGTTTCGTCGATAAAATCTTACCAAAGCACCGGATATGGATCGTATTTTGGAAATAGTTATTTGAAGCCACAGCCTAATTGGCAACAATATGCAGTGATATCTAACGTGGATAATTAAGGCACTTATCAGAGTAAATCAACGAAATTTAAAGGGAAACTTAGCTAAATTTAGTAAGCACCCAGAGAGAGGCTAGTTGTGACGTAAACTATGACATCAGACGTAATAGTAGGGCTCCCAGTAGTATGATAATGGTCGTAGAAACAAATATTTAACCCTCTTGTGCAATAAACAATACCTTGAGAAGTATATGCGGTAATATCGAAATTGTAAGGTAATATACTATAAATGGATGATAATCTAAACATTTTCATCTGTACAGTCAAAGTAAATAGATAAAGAAATTGCCAGAGATTTTGCCTAAACTTAACCGAGTTGAAACTACTACTTCTTTGCTTCTTAGCGCTCGTCACATAAATAGGCGACCATAGCAGTTGAAACTAAAGATAAAAACACATACCAAAAAAGAATAAAAAAAAACAACGCTTGCTATAGAAAGTGCCATTATCACTGAAAGCAGTAACTGTATTACGTTCATAGCACCGCGATCATTGATAAAACAGAAGCATGACTGCATCAAATTCCAGTATTAAAGGAAATGGTAGACAAATCATTGTTGAGAATGACGATAATATTACGGTTTCCATTAGTGATACTACGGGCAGTGAATAAGAATTTGGTATACTGTATATACTGTACATTTGACAGTATTATAGCAAAGGAATTTGGTATATATACATATGGCAATATTACTATTTTCATTGTACAATTTTACACTGACTATAGGAATACATAGCAACTACAACGCAATTTCTATTACCCTTTCACTATCAGTTATAAAAAACCTTTGGAATTGGTAATATACTATCATACTGAAAGAAGTGAAAATTGAAAGAATGAGTGACTTCAAATCAGGGTTTCTTTCTTGGGATCCCGGGTTCCCGAGATCCCGGGATCCCGGAGAATTTTCAAGGTTTAATAATCCCGGGATGTTTTTGCAAATCCCAGGAAATCCCTGGATAAAAATTAAGTACAAAAATAGGGACAAATTTGGCTGCAGGATGGTTGTGGACTTGTTGTTCTGTTTGTATTTTTATATAATATAAATACAGACAATTTCTGTCATTATCCTTATGATAATAATGATAGATGTCTAGATTATGTCATTGTTTTGATATGTATATAAAATACTTTATATTTTCAGTGAATTGTATTTTCCCATCAGCATCATCTTGCTAAAATTGCTAAAATCTAGTAAAATTGCTAAAATCTTGTAAAATTTCAAGTTGCAACGCTTTTGCAGGATAAGTCCTGTCAAATAAATCCATGGAGGGAAGATAAAGCGTCTGTTTCATCGTTTCCAGTTTATTGCAGTAACTAAATCTATAGGGGACAGGGGTATAAAACCGTGGCAAAACAATCATGTATAAGTTTGCAGATTTTTCAAGAGGAACATATTCCTTCTTTATCATGTGGAAACTTAGTATTATTGTTTACCTAATGCTTTATTTTGTATGTTTGGGACGGTAATCACGCGAAGCAGTCCCAACAGAGTGTATGCTTTGAACAAGTTTGCAGCAGGTTTTGAACTAGAAGTGTTTGTGATGAGTGACTGCAGCCCGTGTGGGGTACCGTCCACTGTGTCGTGTTATATAAGATCTTACTCTATGAAAAACTTCTCATTCATTTACTTTATGTTATAAATAAAGAATGCATACGTTTAATTTTTCTTCATCTATTTTTACTACATTTTCTGTCATTAAGTACTCTTTTCATTATAATTTACATTTTCATTCGCACTGGAATTTGGAAGCAGAACAAAAATAAAGTAGTAAACGAAGCACATTTTAGCTCTTGTTCTTATTCCTCTTACTTTGTTGACAAACAAAGTGTATGCTGTAATTAAACATTAGGTGGAATTAATAAGACAGTCAATCTACATTAATATTTCTGCATATCTAGTAATGCTAAGCACATCAAAAATCTGAAAGGGAAACAAGGTATAATGTGTAATTTTAGACAACTGAAAATCCCGGGAATTCCCGGGATCCCGGGTTTAGGGCTAATTTTATCCCGGAATCCCGGGAAAAAGAAAAAGCTCCAAAACGACAATCCCTGCTTCAAATCCATAAAAAATAAATAAATAGATAAAACCGGGAATACATTCAGTAGACTCACTGATAACCACTCAACAACCCTATAACAAACATTAGTGTCAGTTTCAAGTAAATGAATCAAGCGTATAGAAACAACAAAACTGACACAGAGGCTCACAAATAAAATAATGAAGGGGAAGCAGCTTGCTCTACCAAGCACTGTGGATTTATCAGGGGATTGATCATGCATTAAAATAAGTTAAGGTTAGAACACTTGCGTTGTCACATTCATCTAGCAGGACTAAGCAGGTACACGTGAACTGCAACTTTTGAGGAGACAATATGAAGCAACAGAAACTCCAGGGTAACAATGGTTGCTTTCTTAGGGTTACTCTAAGACTTGGTGCATATTTCAAGCTAAAGGAAACGTGAATTGCGCCATGGAACTGAATTACTCAATTAATACTCTCATTTAATGCCCATTCCCTTATTGTACTCCACTTAGAGACATAACTCATCGAAAAGAGGAGAGAGAGAGAGAGAGAGAGAATGTAGGGTAGGTGTTTGAGTGTGTGAAACAGTATAAGAATTTCATGTACTACTACTAATACTACTATTACCAACATCTGAGTCTTCATTTAGAAAGTATATGGGCGGGGTATCTAGTAAAGTACGTCATACCAAGGCCAAGAGAAAGAGGTCTGCTCACTTCCCCCCAAAATCCCCCATGTAGGCGCAGCTTTGTTTACCTCCTTATTGCGTCAGCTGGTGAATTGCCGTAATGAGCAGGTACCTCTAAGATACGTCATCGCCTACGTAGTTACCCTAGGTGGGAGGCGACCCCACCCAATTGGGTAGACCTTGTCATTCTTGGCCTTGCGTCGTACTACAGTATCAGTGAGTGGGAGGGCCTTCAGTAATGACGTTTTACTAGCCTCTATCGACGAGCCTGCTCGATTTAGCTAATTTTCCCTTTAAATTTCTTTCATTTACTCTGATAAGTGCCTCAGTTATCAACATTAGACATCACTGCATATTTTTGCCAATTAGGCTGTGGCTTCAAATAGATATTTCCAAAATACGATCCATACCTGATGCTTTGTAAAGATTTTATCGACGAAAATCAATTAGACACGGCCCTGAAATGCACAGTAGGTAATAAACAGAGGTGAAGAAGACGTCTGGGTATTTAACGAGGGAACGAGTGCTTTTATGAAAATTGACTCTCAAGTCCTTAGCTCGTCCTCGTGCTGGGCTGTAGCTATTACTTCGAAATGTTTCATATCAGTCTGCGTTTTGATTTCGGAAGTTTCATAATTCAGGCCTGGACAATCTGCATCCCGTCCTATAACTAACGCCCTGATGGGCTACAGAAGCGGACTTTCAGTATGAGTCTCGTGCGTCCCACGTATGTTCCCAGCTCACACTTGGGACAAGTATATTTATAAATAAATGACATTGGAACCTACGTGGGATGTACGAGACGCCTACTGAAAGTTCGCGTCTGTAGCCATCGGGGCGCTAGTTATAGGACGGGATGCAGATTGTCCAGGCCTGAATTATCAAATATCCGAAATCACTCTGCAGTCTGCAAAACGCAGGTTGATATGGAAGGGAATGGAAGCAGACTCGATGAAACACAAGGAGGGTATAATATTAGGAAAGTCTTATGGATCTTTTAATTGCCACTCAAAAGCATATGACCGCTTCTCAAAAACAGTTTCAACAAGTGCTCAAATTGCTATACTAAGAACCAGTGGAAAATTATAAAGATCTACTGTCCCTTTTTGGGATAATTAATGCGCTTTTCTCAGAAAAATTACTAGATGTTGTAAAGAATACAAATTAAGTGGAACAACTACTGCTAAGATAATATATCAATAAGTTGTGGCAAAACAGCGTCGATGTTTTCGTAATGCAAAAATAAGTACATTGATGTACTAGTCAAATGGGAAAAATTCAAGAACTCCACCCAGAGTAGTTTAGAAGAAAGTAAGGAAGCTTGCATGGAAACTTCCTCCTCCTGAACCCTCTTTAAAGAAGGGAGATTCACTAATAACAAGCTGAATACCTAGGTCAGCACTTTTTCAATATTTCAAGTCCAAATTATTACTCCGGTGGCTTTCAGAGGATTGGGGACTCCTGTGTTCCTTTAGATCTATCTGGTGGTAATCTTGAAGCTTATAATGCTAACTTATTTCTTCATGAACTACAAAGATGCCCTTTCTCCAGTGGATGATATTTCTCTTGGTGAGGGTAAGTACCATCCTGTATGTAATGCTTAGACAGTTACTTGAGGAGGTAAAAACATACCCCTTAGATTATTAACAAAATTTAGGTTACTGGAATTCAGAAATGGGATGGAAAATTGTTATGGCAATTCCAATTAAAAAACTGAATAAAGACCCTCATCAAGCTACCAGTTACAGGCCCATAGCTCTTACTAGCTGTGTATGGAAGCTGATGGAGAAGATCAACTCTCACTTAGTTTGGCATTTAGAAACACGCAAATTGTTTTCTCCATTCAAGTTTGGCTTTCGCAAAATCAGATCTACCCTTGACCCACTGCTTTGTAAACCAATGCTAGAAACTTGGTGTATTTTTTTTTTTTTTTAGAAAAAGTGTATAATACAACATAGCGTCATGGAATTATTAAGCAGATATGTAAATTAGGCATACAAGGAAACATAATTATGTTCATTAGCTCCTTTTTAACAGACCGGTAAGGATAGGAAATACTTTGTCCTCCCCATTCCAGCTAGTTGTTCCACTGGGGAGTTTGCTAAATGTGACATGCTTTTCTGTTACCGCTGATAGTGTCATCAGTCAAATTTCAAATCTTATACGGGCTTCACTTTTTGTTGATGATCTAGCTCTTTATTGCAGTGCACATGATGCTGAATTGGCTTGCAAACATTTACAAAAATCCATCAAATCTATCCCCAGATGGGTAAAACAAAATGGTTTCAAGCTTTTTACCAGTAAGACGGTTGCTGTTCGTTTTACTGGGTGTAGACGTCAAGGAGTTGTACCAGATTTGAAACTTGATTGGTCTGTTCTACCCTATGCAGATGATGTAAAGATTTCAGGAATTATTTTTAATTCCAGACTCGCTTGGTCTAAGCATATTGATACTTTAAAGTGTAAAGTAAATAAATCCCTCCGTCTTTTGAAAGTGATATTTGGTTTTAACTGGGGCACACACAAAAATTTTTGCTATGACTACTGTATATTATGCACTGTGTAGATCGACTTATTCATATCAGATTTATTCATCAGCATGCAAAAGTAAACTCCACCAGCTCGATGCTCGATGTTTCCACAATATGGGTCTGCGTATTTGTTCTAGGGCTTTTCCAAAATCTTCCACTTGATTTACGGCAAGGGGAGTTAGACCTCCAATACTTAATGAGTTTTAAAACTAATGCAGGTAATTGATCAAATAGGGTTATTCTTCAACATGATGCTAGCATTTTCAAACCAAGATCTCCTGTTCCATTCCAGATCTATCTGAATGTGTCTGTAAACGATACTTCTTTACAGGCTCAGAATGTTCATGAGTTGGCTCTTTCCAAAATTCCACTTTGGCTCATACCAATAGCTAAATTCCAAGAAAAATATAGTAAAAAAGAGCAACTCTGGCGCAGTAATGAAATCACTGTGTTTAGAACGCGATTAAACTCATAATACGACTATAAAATTTATACTGATAACTCGAAGTCAAGTGAGGGAGTTGGTCTAGCTTTTGTCACAGATGATGTTTGTAATGTTGCAAAACTGCCTCCTGCTTCATTATATACAGCTGAACTCTCTTACATTATTGAAGCCCTAGATACAGCATATCACTCAAATAAGAAGTCTTGTGTCATATATTCAGATTGTAAAAGTGCTCTGGAAAACCTTAACAATTATAGATCATCCCATACTTTAGTAAAGAAGGCTTAGGCATGGCTTTTCTGTATTTTGCTAAGGCGTAAAACAATATGTTTTGTTGGTCATGTTGGGATCCCAGGGAATGAAGAAGTGGACAGAGAAGCAAAGAATGCTTGTACCCAAGGAGAAATTGTTGTAAATTAAATACAGTGCCCCACTTTGATATGAAAATCTCAGTACATAATGATACACTCAGTACGTGGCAGGAGCGGTGGTCATCTTCCCGTCTTGCTGATGATAAGCAGTTAAAGACTATTAGGTCTAAAATAGGGTTTTGGCAATCATCCTATGAAAGCAACAGAAGGACTGAATTTATTATAACAAGGCTAAGGATCAGTCACTGCTGACTTACACATAGTTTCTTCTTGATGGTATTAGTGCTCCACTGTGTGTTCATTGAGATAACTCATTAACAGTCGAGCACATTACGGTTCACTGCACTAGGTATGCTAATGAAAGGCGGATGTACCATGTACACTGTACAACCATCAATGAAATTTTATTGGACAACATTGATGTTGGCCCAGTTATAAATTTTTCAAAGGCTTCTGGTTTTTGTAAAAGACCTGATAATTTTATAGAAGTGTCATTTTTTATCTTATGTAAATTTTAATTACATAAGTAATTAAATCTCTTTGCTTTTACATTGTTAAACATTGGTCATCTTTAGAATATGTAATTTTCAACTCATTATTTATTTAATTTGCATTTTCATTAATTCTCACCATAGTGCTGAATGGCCCTATGGGTCCCAGTGCTTGCCTTTGTGCCTAAATCTCATACTCCATTCCATTCCATTCCTCAGTATGAATAGCCACTAGTGATGCACAGTTGGTCTTTGTCTATTTGGAGTTTCTCATTTACACCTTATATTCTTAACAGGTCAATGTTGAGAGTTCAAGCTTAAGTACATGTATTTGTCTCACACTGAAGTGATTTCTCAAATGGTGTATGTCACACTTGTTTCACAGTACAAAGCTTCCAAAAGAGCAGTTTTGGCTACAAACAGATGACCATGCAACATCTGCTCTCTCTGGCAGAGGTCCCTCACAGGATCTATAGTTTTACTAAAGAAATAAGTTGCTGTTTGCCCTTTTATGCAGCTTAGAGCAAAGTGGGAGGTCTTTTTAATTTATGTAATTGCTTGTTCCCAATCTTGACATTATCTGGTTCAACCGTCAAAGAGAGCAGTGTTTCCCTTAACAGTGAGACAAGATGGCAGGTGCCTGGCCTCTGGGTATTTAAGTTTGTTAGTGAGCAGCATTTTCAATTTGGGGTATTCTTTGGCAACTTCTCCCATTTCTAATTTTCACCAGATTGAGCCCGAGTGTCGTAAGGTTGACCGTCTTGTGTAGCTCATGTTTTTAAAGTCTTCCATACATGCTTTGTCTCAGGCGCCCGATTTCATGTTCAGGTATAGAGAAGTGGGCATGACTAACAAAAAAAACCAAGTCCCTAATTAAATCTACAAAGAGAAAACAAAAGAGATGGTGCCTTGCCCTCGTTGTGAGAACAGAATAAATCAGGAGGAGGAGGAATGGAATATGGAAACGTAATGAAAAACATTTACTTAAGTTCGTCATATTTAGTCTTTATGTCAATTGTTAATTCTGAATATGTCCTTACAACGAAAAATCATTGTTTTCAAGCGCCATAAACTTTGAGCCTGTTACTACCCAAAAGGTACTTCACTGTCCTGTTCCTCTTGCAGCCTGCTCTTAGAACGCACAACTCTCAGGAATAATACCAGTTGGATTGTCAGGCTCAGTGATGACACCAAAAATTCACGCTTGAGTGTCCTTGACTCCGACCTCTGAGTTGTGAAATTCTTGATTCTCGAAGATTCTCTTCTTTTCGGTATTGATTAGGGTTTGGCAGTTTTTCTCTGGTTTTAAATTAATAGATTATTCATGGTTTTTTAGGATTAGTACTTCTTAGTTAACCTCTAAATTATTGTACGAAATTCTCAATTTCAACAAATAATGAAACATTTAACGGATCTCAAAGGGATGGGAGAATCAAAAGACATACAGGTCACCTCATTTAAAGGCTAACTGACCTCCTAGCTAAAATATCAGCTACATTTAGAAATTTATTGGCCCTAAATTGTAACTAGAGATATCTTTTAGGACGGTATCGGGCTTCATTGGATGAAAATCATTTTTTTGGATAGTTTAGCATCATCAATTTATTTTACATATTAGCATTAAATCATTAAATCCTTGACAGGTGACTCAGTTGCTATTTCGGGGTAGCCCAGTACTGTCCAGAAAGTGACTGAGGAGATACCCTCAGGTCACCTTGTTTGGACCCGCGGGAGGAGAGCCTAGGATAAAGTTGCAGGGTGCATGTGCACTGCTCAATTTTCTGGAGGGAAAAAAAAGTGAATGGTATTAGATTTTCGCCGTTGACACGGACATCAAATCTTCAGAGGGAAATGACCCTTTTGCTCTCATTAAATTAACTTGACTAAAAGGAGGTTGACACTTTCACTGGAAAGTCATCAAGAACAATTAGAGAAAGGAATGCAGGAGAGGTGTGGAACCCAAACCATTTGCTGTTTCTTTGAAAGCAATCAGGAATGTGGAAAGCTACTTAGAAAATTGGTTGTGTCAAACAAGGGAAATTCCAACAAGAGTGTGTTTGAATTATTCGTTTATTCGGAAAAGGCTTGTGAATATAAGAAAAAAAATTGCATGATTGTCGAAATGTCACAGTGATTCTCAAAATAAAAATGCAAAATTAAAAGAGATTTAATTAATAAACCAAAAGTAACAGAATTTAAATATTTTTACATTAAAAATCATCAATTATGCGACACTATATACATATATGTATACATATTTATGTATATACATATATATATATATATATATATATATATATATATATATATATATATATATATATATATATATATATATATATATATGTGTGTGTGTGTGTGTCTTTTAGATTTGTATTTTTCTTTTGAGAATCTCTGTGAAATTTCGACAATCATGCACTTTTTATTTTCTTATATTCACAAGCCTTTATGTCACTTTCTTGCACATTTCTTTCATTGTAATTGCCAGCAAGGCAATAGCTTTCGGAATAATGTAACCTGATGAAGCAGCAAAGCCAAAATCTAAATAAAAACAAATAGTTGTTTAGATGTATGTTTAAAATATTCAGATTCTAAAGCCTGTTATAACATTTAAAGTGTATCTCACTATTTTTTATGAGCCAGTTTTCCTGACAACCAAATGCACGGAGAAGGAAAATAGAAACAAACAGGGAGAATGATAAGTACGGCCTGAATTCGAAGAATGAGTAAAAACAGAAACACGGAGAGAATACCTTAAGGAAAAAGTGGAAGACATAACTGGTTAATGTTTTAAATTTTAATTTAATTACTTGTCATTTATTACCTTAGACGTGTTCGTTTTTCGATCATTAAAGAAAAAGTTGGAAGAATGTGGGGTAGTGTTAAAGATACCGCAGAGGTAGAAGTTCAAGAGGAGTATACAAACATTCCCCGTAGGGGGGTAGTGCCGTCAGTGCACCTCGCGCAGTGCGCTGTAGGCATTACTTAAGGTTCTTTGCAGTGTCCCTTCGGCCCCTAGCTGCAACCCTTTTCATTCCTTTTACTGTACCTCGGTTCATATTCCCTTCCATCTTACTTTCCACCCTCTCTTAACAGTTGTTTCATGGTGAAGCTGCGAGGTTTTCCTCCTGTTACACCTTTCAAACATTTCCACTCTCAATTTCACTTTCGGTTTTGAATGACTTCATAGCTCCCAGCGCTTGGATTTTGGCCTAAATTTTATATACCTTTCCATTTCATACAAACATTCTGGGCTGTGACAACAGTTAACACTTTGTGCTTGGCGGTTTAATGAAATGAAAGATCAGCGGAGAAATGAGTGTGTTCGAAGTAAAGTTGCGTGATGGGAAAGATAACTGGAGCGATGTAACAGAACGAAAGAAGTATTCAGGAAGAAAGTGAGAAGAAAGGAGTGATGTGGCCAAGAGGAAACAGGAATGGTTATAGGCATAAGGCTCTTATAAGATACACGCAAAGAGATGCTGCCTGCAGAATCTGCAGATCTGTCGAATGTAGAGAACAGAAGAGAGGCATATCTGAAGCATATAAAAAAGGAAAGTGCTAATCTGAACTGGATTTTGTTTAGAAAAGTAATTGTTAAAAATGAACGGTTGACGAATTGAAAGGCTCCAGGACATGATTGGATTCCATTAGAAATGATACGGTGTGGTGCTGTTAGCATAGCTGACCAGATTGTGTAAGATATGTCTGGATGAAGGAAAAGTTCTCAAGATTTTCAATCCTTTGCATAAGGAGATAAATGGTAGATTGTAAGGCATAATAATTACACATTATGCTTTTGAGTTGTATAGCAGGTTTTTAATTGAGGAAATGACAGACGTGTAGCATAAAAACTGAAAAAGTAAATTTAAGACTGAGATAGTGAAACAGATAGAATAAAAACTGAGAAAGTAAGACTGCATAAAGATTGAGAAAGTAAGATTCCTAAAGACTAAGAAAGTAAGACTGATTACTAAAGATTGATAAAAGACGAGTAGTTTGGCATGAGACCAATTAGAGATTGTTTGTACAAAGTGTTTGTTTGAAACAATTTTATGAAAAGTTTTAGTGAAAGGAAAATGGTATCACTGGTATGCACGAATGTGGAAAAAGTTTATGATAGAATTGGTCGAGACTCAGACGCTGAATATGCTGAGTATTTTGGCGTAGGCAGCGATGTGTTGATAATGGTAAATAAAAGCTCAATAATGAAAGTGAAGTGTTTGTTAAACATGTAGTTGGACAAGTTATTGGTTTGATGCAAAAATTAGTCTTATTCAGGGTTATGTCTCCACTTTTTAGAGAGGTACTTTTGAGAGGAGCCGGGAAGAGGAAAGAAGTACATGCAACTTTGTGGACTATAAGTAAAATGATCGAGAATGGAATGTGTAGTTGGTAGCGTTCGTTATGATTCAGTGTTAGTTGATAATAATAAAGAGAAGCTACAGAGATTAGTGAAGTTATTTTAAAATATTTAAGAAAGAAAAAATTGAACGGGAATGTTGCAGGATTTAGGGTACGAGAGTAAAAGAAAATAGTTGAACCAAATAGGTATTGTGGTTTGAATGTAGCTCAACGGTAGGAGGAAGGATGGTCCTTCTCTCACAGTGGGTGAGCAGAAGAGGAATGTCTATGTAAGCGCACGTAGGAACGTCTTAAGGGATTGTGCATGTGCCGATATTGAATGCTAATTGAAGAAAATGGTTGTGGCTGTTGAGGTTTATTAGTTATGAATCATATGTGGTGTACGAAAGGTTAAAAAAAAAAGAAATTTAGAAATATAACAAAGATGTGGCAAAAAGGTTAACTTAGGTATAAAGACTAATAAGAGTATTTTGAGATGGTATGGTCACGTGGAGAGAATTGAAGACCGTTAGTGGTTTTTAATTCGAAAGTTTTTATAAGAAGCAGAAGGAAACAGAGACAGTATATGGGAGATGAAGTAAAAGGGGAATCGGCACGGAAGGCGTTAAATATCCATGAAAGTGGAGAGTATGTGCAAGTTAAAGGTGTATTGGGTAGACTGTTCAAGATAGGGGTTTGTCAGTGCTCTGATAATGAGCCTTTTGTTCCTGAATATAAAGAAGCTGAATTTCAGAAAGTTTTCGTACGTAGTTTTTAGCCTTGATTTAACTGTTGAAGAATGAACGTCAAAGTAAGTCATGTCTTTTTTTTCTCATAAGCAGGCCAACCTGTTCAGTTAAAAAAAGTATATACAAACTCACAAATGCCTTTTGTACAAATGTTTCTTAAAGGAGATTGAAATTTGTTCAGATCTCGTCAGATTACTGAGGAAGACGCATCGTAACTATGTAAAAACATGGGATCCATTCTAGCACAACCTAATCTCGCACTTTCATATTCGGATCCCACAGAAAATTCACTATATTTTTTATTTCGTTATATGGCACCTTACAATTGATACGCTTCGCGCAACAAAGTTTTCGTCTTTATGAGGTACTAGATTCTTGATATCACCATAGATTAAAAAAAAAAAGTAATAGATACAAGATTCATTTTGCCTTGATTTACATGAATGAATTTCCACAGGGGTACCCCATTGTGCTAATCTGATGAATTTACATGAATTTTATAGCAGGGCCATTTTGTGCGTATTTTTTAGTAATGGGAGAGAAAAAAAATGGACTAACCTCCGTAACACGAATACCGGTAGACCGGTAGGTTTTATTGCACGATATTCTTTTTCACAATAATCTAGATAATTTCATTCAACAAAGCGTTTTTTGAAGATTAATGTGACGTTGTCATCATAGCTTTATTAGAGTGTGACACTTCAAAGTGACTCATATCTTAATCAAATAAGTCAAGTCGTCCAAATAGTTGAGTTTTAAGGGAACGACAGACCTCGCGGACTTTACGAGAAAGAGAAGGAAGTGTTTCATTGGTTACGATATCGGACTTTAGAATTAACACCCCACGCTCTCTCTGAATGAAGTTCGTGCTTTGGATGAAAAAGATTCTGATAGTAGTTGATCAGTAGTGGAGGTATGCGATGGTTATCGGCTAAAAAGCCTGGGGCAAATATACATTATATATATATATATATATATATATATATATATATATATATATATATATATATATATATATATATATATATATATATATATATATATATATAATATTATAATATATATGTACTGTATATATATATATATATATATATATATATATATATATATATATATATATATATAGAGAGAGAGAGAGAGAGAGAGAGAGAGAGAGAGAGAGAGAGAGAGAGAGAGAGAGTGGGTGAGTCAGGACGATATCATGAGTTGGGGAGAGTTGGAATCTTGAGGTCGTGTGGTGAGATTCAGCAAACTTACCACATACTTTTAACTTCCGATATTTTTGAGGAGAATAATGGTGTTAATAATTAAAGCATTTTTTTGGAGGCTGTGCCAGGCAAATTAATTATAAAAAATATGTTGTTTTGTTAAATGAGTTTACGTGTTAACAGCGTTTGTAAAAAGTTCTCCGACCTGAGGGACTTTCCGGAAATGTGAGAAAAAAAAAATATCTATGGTCATTTTGCTGACACTGCCCTCGGAGGAGCTATTGTTACTGCTTACGTTATCATTTGCGTAAAAAACATGTTCTGGCAGAAGCATGAGGCAAGTTAACTAAATTTTACAAGGCAATACCAAGAATTCTATACGACTTTTACCGCTAGTTTCTATAGCCTGTTGCTATCCTTGATGATAGGTTATGATAGCGCCGAATTAGTTCCTAAGTTCGTAATAACAACATCGGTCTGTGGATTCCCACTGAGCAGCCATTCATACTTTTTTCCTTGTAATTTTTTATTTGGGGAGGGTATCAGGTTGGCATCATGAATGCGTATGAGATCGGTGAATGTAACTCCAGGTAAGGAACGCTCTCACAAAAAGCAGTCCCGGGTCACCGAAGGAAGGAACGCCCAAGTATTGTTTTTTTTTTTTTTTTTGTCTAAGACAAATTGTGTTAGGTTTCATTGCAACTGGTGATTTTATGGCAGCTGGTGCTTTTTCTAATACTGAAATGATGCAAGAAAGATGCTGCATCTGCCACGTTTAGATTTTTTCCTAAGCCTCACTGATTCTCATCTGTGGAAGGCATTTTTTTTATCGTGGTGAAGCCTTGTTCTTGTAAATAGACCTCCCTTTAAGCGGTATTAATAGATATGATGAATTATATGACATAAGACGCTGAATGTTAGCTGAAGTATCTATCTATATTAATAAAGTTATGAAATAGTTGTTTTATATCGGTGATACATTATGGCACTGACAGACAATTTCAGAGCTCTCGGTCCGCTTTTAAACCAAGAATATGGGTCTCCTCCCGTTGCAGTCATTTACCAAAGAAATCTGTGGAGTGGCCTCCCTACTATCTGAATTATATCTGTGCATAGAGCTTTTTACTGCAGGACGTATTGCTCAGACCAGAGCGCCAGACAACAAAATTGATGCTTTAGTCTATCTACGAATAACTCTTGAACATTCCTTGGAAAAACGATTTATAAATAAAAGTCTGTATCATCACCAAGTAATGGTTAATTTTCCTGAGAATGTTATGAAAATCCATCCATTAGTATCTGGAAATAATGGACTTTAACGATTGGTGTATTTATCCCTTAAAATAAGATTTCAGTGCAGCATACTGCAGCACGTTATTCCAGTCGGGAGCATTAGAATAAAACTTTTTAGCTTTAGCTTTAGCTTTTTAGCTCAGAACACGGCTTTTTCAAAATCATGTTGAGGTGGAAAGGTTTAGGTGAGAGACAAGAGTACGCGATTTCTCCTCAGTACCTGAACAAGTAGAACTGGTGTGAAAGGTCACTGTGATTTATTGAAGCAAAATTTCACTGATTTCTTTCAAATACCGAAATGAACTTATCGAAGCAGAGCTGGTCATGTATATTTAAAGTTACTAGCTTT
Organism: Macrobrachium rosenbergii; assembly: GCF_040412425.1. Classification (NCBI taxonomy): domain Eukaryota; kingdom Metazoa; phylum Arthropoda; class Malacostraca; order Decapoda; family Palaemonidae; genus Macrobrachium; species Macrobrachium rosenbergii. The sequence goes on from NC_089790.1 coordinate 26,435,985, forward strand.
CGTTTCTTGGCATAATTCCTCCAGTTTGATCACGCATGTAGTAATACCAGAGATTATATCTCTCGCCTACATCTTGACTTTTCTTTAATGATATTGAATATAATGTTATTTTATTGTGGTATTGCACTTAACTTTTTAACTGTTTCATGCCAAATTTAAACGTAGTAAATGGCAGTTTCAGTAAGCTCAGACCCATTCTGCCGGGTGTTCCACTGTTTCGAGTTGTGGGACCTTTCTCTAGCTTTTGTAAACAAGACAGCATTGAATGGAAATTGAGAAAAATGATGAACTACTCTTGTTATCCACTGGATAACGATACAAAACAAAGTATCTGGAACTGTGTAGTGTATATGTGTGGTACAATAAGGAATGAGGTTTTCGTGACATCCCCTTTATTGGATAATGAATTAACTTTTAAATAATCATATTTTAGTGACATTGTAGTTAATGACTAGGGGTATTTGACAATATTTTATGGTATTTCAACGCCTAGATATAATTTCTTCTGTAATTACTGTTTAAGTGTTTACTGTATCAAACCCGGACGATAACGTTCGCTAAGGTTGAGTATTCTTCATAGCAATGGTAATTTAAAAGATTTTATCGGATGTTAAACGAAAGTTTTCACTATCACCCCTATGTGTATGCCATTGGACTTAATAAGGAATTCATGCTCTACTGAGTGTTTGCAAACTTTTTCTGGTAAGGCGCCACGATTTCACAGTGATAAATACACAGTTTGTATTTTCTTGCATTTACTGTAAAACTATAGAAAAAGTTTTCATGGCCATTAACGTTTAGCAGAAGTAAGAATTTTACTGTAAATTGCACAATACTGGTTCTTAGGTTATTTATATTATTTTTAAGTGTCATTTATTTTGTCATCTGTTTTTATTTCATTTATTGATTTAGTTACTCATGATTTTGCCATTGTTTTATATGTAGATTCCTTTCTACACTCATCTTCACTCTGTTTTCTGTCAGACTAATATGGATCATTCTTAAATAGATGAATACCATTTGACAAATAGTAATAATAATAATGCCAAAAGAAGACACAGATGCTTATCTTGACCTATGGCAAGACACTATGATTATCCACCGAGATGTACTTTCCTCCACACTATTAGATTCATTTGTCAGAAAGATGATAAAATTCGGATTTTAATGGTAATCCTGATTATACTTTTGCGTGTGTATTTTTAAAGCACATTACCAAATACCTTAATGGTAAACTTCCCTTAAGCTTAATGGCTTGATAGATTTGGATATTACTTTCTAGTTTGATGTCGACTTAAGAAGATTCAGAAAAATCTTTATCCTGAGGAGCCAGATAGGACTTCTTTGTACAAAGTACATAATAGGATTGTGTTTATAAATAACTGGACAGTTCTTTGCACTAACATTATCAGATCATAACTGTAGACCTTTTTTGTAATTGTGAATGTTGAAAAATACCAGGTTTGTAACAATATTTTATTCAAAACATTTGAGGTATAAAAGTAGGAAATATATATATATAGAAATATGTGATTTGTCGTAGAAAAATATAAAACATAACAGGCAATAATTTATAACAAAACATGGTTACTGGGTAACATAACATTTTCAACAAAATAGGTGACTTAGAATTATGATTAGTACTAGCTTGAGCTGGAGCAATCTAGGCATTCGTTTCTGTGTCACAGTTAGATCAATTAACTGTAAACAGAATTATCTTATTGCACAGTGTAAGCTAATATTAATCAGCATTTAGAACACTAACTACCAGTTGCACATCAGAGGAAAAAACCTCAGAACAAGATTGAAACAGTAATTCTCAATAAAGAAATAACATTTCTTTCTCAAGTAGGTTTCGCTTTGTTACTTCTGGAAGAAAACCATCAATACATAGTATAGATTATATCAAGTTACCAACTGGGCGGCTTCCTACTAATCGAGTTCCAAAGGGAATTCCTCTTGCAAAACTGCCTCTGCTACCAACTGAAAGGCCACCCACAGGTATGGTGGTCGCAGCTACAACACCCCTACGTGTATTTTGAAATCCTCCCACAGGTCCAGCCCCTCCAGCCAAAACAGAACCACTAGAAGGAGTTCTTACAGCAAGATTAATAGGAGCACCCTGGCCAACAGTAACTGGTCCAGCTGGAGAGGTGAGACCAGCTAAATTTATTGGAGAAAGAACTGCTTGTCGTACACCAGAAGGAGCTGCACGAACGCCAGCATTTAGTGGAGGATGTGCAACACCGTGAACATTAATGGATCCTTGAGGTGACCCAAGAACGGCTACATTGACAGGTGATGGCCTAGCCGTCTGCAGAGTTATGGGACCAGGGGCTTGATTTCTGATAGCAATATTAACAGGAGGTGGGCGAGCAGCCTGGATGTTGATGGGAGGAGCTGGGGTTGCTTGCAGTCTAACGCTAACTGGTGGGGGCTGGGGAGTTTGAACATTAATTGTAGGTGATGGAGCAGCTTGCAACCTGACATCAATAGGAGCAAGAGGAATTTGTTGTACATTAATTGTGGGCTGGGGTGCAGCTTGAACAGCAACATTAACGGGTGGTGGAGCTGGGGTTACAAACGAAATGGGAGATGGTGTTGCCTGCTGGACACTTACACTTACTGGAGATACAGGAACAGCTCCTGTTTGAGCAACTACAACAGGGGAAACAGATGCCACAGTGCTTGTTTGAATTGCTGCAGCAGGAGCTGTAAGTGCTGCGGCAGCTGATAATGATGACGGAAGTACTGGAGCAGGAGCTGCGGCACTACTACCACTTGGTTGTGGGAAACTATGTTCATTAGCTTCATTTCGAACATCAAAACTGACCTGGGGAGCTGCGATGGGTGCAGCAGATGCAACTGGTTGGCCAATAAGAGCTTCTGTATCAATAGGACCAGAGCCTGAAGCAGAGACAGCTGTTGCACCTGGGTGGACAAAGATCTGGTAGTTAACAGCAGATACCTGGGGAGGAGGAGAGCCTGCTGGTCGCTGGTTAGACAGGGCCTGGAAACCCAAACCCTTATCAGCATAGATGGTTTGTCGCCAGTGCCCGTCAGCACCTAATGAATAGTAGGACCCAGAAGTGTGGCCTGCTTCATCCCGTGTTGACTGGTGTCCATGGAATGTTCCATGTTCAGGTGAGGCTACTGCATAAGCAAATTGAAATGTGTCGTCTAAATTACCTGGGGTTTCTTCGCTAGAATCATCGTCTCCAAAGCCATCAGCTGCTGGATGTGCCCAGGTCACGACAAGGACACTTAATACCTGTAAAGGACAATACGGTTTAATAGTGGTAAAGTTTTTAATACTTGTGCTTGAAATAATACAGTAATGCAATACAGGCTATAGTTGTCTCGAAATTAGTTTAATGTGTCAACAAAATTATACAGTAAAGTGAAAGCAGTATCCTTAAAAAATCAAGTGAGGAGAGTCGCATACAAATAATACCAATATCTAGCTTATCTTCAGAACCTGCACTGTGTTTTGGTAACATTTCTGTGGTGCCTAAAAAGCCTGTAGTATGTACTGATGATATTTCAGTGGAGCTTAACAATATTTTTCCTTAAAAATGTTGTGACACATTGCATTAAGTAAATAAAAAAGAAATGAATATAAGTTCATGAGAGTTTCAAAGGAGATGAAAACCATTATTTTCCTTGGCTTATTTGTCAACTAGGTTTTGGGCGCACTTTCGATTAACACCAGAATCATTTCGAACTGCCCATGGAAGCGCACTCACGAGAAAAATGATCTTCATAGCGAATGGAAAGGAAGAGTAGCCACAGAATTGGCTTGCGACTAGAAGAGGAAGAAGTGAGAGTGATGCCCTGTGCCTGGATCACCGAAGTTTATATACCCTGTCAGCGGCAACGCGTTAAAAACTGGATCGGGCGAAAAATGGTTGCGTCGACTCTCAGTTCAACTTTCACGGAGGGGCGAATTTTACCTCGACGGCTAACAGTAAAGGTGAGGGAATGTGAGAGGATTGTTTTATGTGAGGCCTCCCTGCCCCCACTTTCTTCATTCTGAGAAGGTGGGACAGGTGCTCAGTTCGCTCTGCTTCTCTTTTTAATCACTTTTTATGCCGAGTTGCAGAATGGAAGCATTGATTTAATCTGAGAACAACAAATGGGAACGCTGTGCCACCAGTCATAATCCTATGACGACGAAAATTGAAATGAGAAGCAAAGAAATCGTTCTGGCTTCGAGACCTTCACTTTCTTTGGGATTACAAACCTGTCTCAGTGTTCAAGCAGACCTTGAATAGAAACACATTCCTCAGTATTTTCGTGCATGTATAACATTTGCTACTTACATAGTCATCTATTTATCTATCCATCTAGCTTCCTGTGTAATGAAAATCCATTGTTTCTTGATACAATCGACAATTAATGTCATTTTACAAAACACCTGGTTACTGGGTAGTTTTTATCGTTCCAGCAATTACCACTTTGGTATACACATTAACATAAATTGTCTTAGGGATACTAGAATCTCTACAAGGTTCTGTCATTTCCTTAATTTGATCCAGTTATTCTATATATGTATATATATACATACACAGTATACATATATATGTGTGTGTGTGCGTGTGTATGTGTATACATATCTTGTGTGTATGCTTCTTGAAAGTTGAGTATACTTGATCCTAACTAATACGGAGAGAGAGTACATTGAAATATGTAACTAATGACTATTATTACAAACTTCCCTTTGGTAACAATTACTTCGACAGCCTTTTGGGAGATTATCGAATTGTGTTCGATACAAATTACATTTTAATTAAGACCCTGCCCCCTTATATTTCTAAATATAAGTGTTCCTTCCTCTTCTTAGAGGAATCTAAAGGTAATGCGAACTATTCAGTTTGGGTTCGTTTTGTGCGTCGGTATCGTTTGATGTTCCAAAATTAACTTGTCTGTCAAGATAGCAGTGGTCATTTAAAACAAGAATAGAAAGAGCATTTAATTTCAGTTCACTTTTTTTCATGCTGCAAATTTCTCCTATTACGTCACTGTTTCCTGTGTTAATGAGCTTGGCAGGTGGCCTATTTTATTCGGTTAGATAGAACATTAATTCATAAACATCCACCTTCTGCTATGCTAATCTTTTTTACCAAACGTTAACACTTCATCGCAAATAAGTGCTATCGGCTGTATTACTGATTTAATTTATTCCTGAAGCTCTCGACTTATTTGTATTTTCTGCTTGCTTTTCTTTCTTTTTTGTTATAATTAATTATGGATTATATTATCTTGAACGTAGAAACGATCTGTTGACAAAGAAGAGTTGAATTAAAGAAGAGACATATCGAGCCATTTCTCTAAAGGAATAGCAGAAAATCTTACACAGCAGAGACTTCTGAGAAAAGTTGCTTATGAGAATTCATATTATACTTGAGAATACCGTATTCTTCAGCCTGACTTCAGTATTATCTTAAAAACCTGTAGCTCCCCACTTTCACTGCTAAATACCATATAATATATATATATATATATATATATATATATATATATATATATATATATATATATATATGAGAAGGTAGTAAAATACGCTGTTTTCATTCTCTTTATGGACGGAGCAGGTGATTGTTTGATATGAGTGCATCTGTCCTTATAATGAAGGCTTTGTTTTCATTTGTTTCATTCATTTCATGAGCAGCAAAAATGATATCGAAATCAGAATCAGCATCTCCTTGTTGACGTACTGGCTCGCAGGTGCATTGAGTCCACTACTAAATGATTGTTTGGTGGTGAAGCCTTTGATACGCCGTAGCTGTGAATTCCTTACAACGTCATAGTGCATCATTGATATTTCATTAAACTTTATCTGCTACGTTATATCACATAGATCACATAGTAACGTTTTGTTATTTTCTTCCTTGTCAACTATTAGTATCTCAATAGGCGAACTGCTTAGCATGAAAATTTGTATTTATATACAAAATGTGGTTACGGTAACCATCATGACATTACAGTGTCTAAATCAGCAGCGAGAAATCAAAGAGCATTTCTTGATCTTATGTCGACCTCTGAATTATGGATGACAACGAGAACATCACAGCATTCCTTGAACTCTCCAGCATCAACATTCGCGAAGCAGCCAGGCCCCTAGTTCCACTATTTAGGGAATCATTTCCTCGATAAGGATCCTGCTTGCTGTCTTTCAGCACGGGAGTCATAATGATGAGTGAATACCCATTCATTAGCGGAGAATTGTGAGTTACTACATCATTCTTTGGTGTTGTCATTACTTACGATAACTTATGTAATCACTTTGTCTTGTCTTGTAATAATACCGTAGATTGAACTAGTAATAAACAGTCCTTGAAGCGGTAGGGAGTATATCATCTAATAGATATAGAGGAAAATGAAATAAATATAATGGTAACATATTAGGACCAGTAAGAAATATACAAGGCTGGTTCATCATTCCATTTCGAGTAAAGCGTTTCTTTTTGAATTTCATTTGTTTATTTATTTATTTTATTTTATTTTGCTGTAACTGCTCTTGGTTTCATTAGGGCATTAAGTAGTCCGTTCCTTTGGCATCAACGCTAAGAATAGGACAAGAAACACATCAAATAAAATATAAATAATACTAGTTAAGAGGAGTGTAGGAGCAAATTTTTCGTATGAAGCAGACATGAAAAAGAGACAGATTGAAGAAAATAATCACTAGATGGAAAAGGATACAACAAAACAACAGCGAGCAAACGAGCTGAGTAAGAATCGTGTCTCTGCTTTCACATTCCTTCCCGTAACCTTCCCCTTGGCCTTCCAGCTCCGTGAGACCGGTTTCCCATATGCGGTTCTTTCTCATTGGCAGCAAAAACGCACACGCGCACGCATGCACGCGGCATGTCAACATGTAAGATTTGGAATTCCCGAGCCTAACCTCCCAGTAGACCAACTTGCCCTCTTGGCTTATGTAACAAGACTGTTGCTTCGTGGACTGATTTTGAAGTGTTGTTTAGGTCGCAGCTGCAGTTCAGAGGACTCAGTTTTCCTACAGAATCGGTTTCTTGTTTTTGGTATAATTTTTTTTTTTTAATATATTTATACCGGCTCATTTTAAATCATACCCTACAGTCATGAAACCAGCCAAATGACCAAGGACTCGCACAGTAAGTTTTCCCAATGTCCAATGATAGGCAATATGAGAAAAATAAGAAATGGGGAGAAAGAATAAATGTACAATAAAAAGCAAAAAAAAAAAAAGCTGAAAATAAATATTTGGTATGTAACAGAATATGCAATTAACCTTTCCTTCTTTCTCTGCGTCTTTTCCCACGTCTATGTGGGGTCGATCTTTCTTTGCATCTTTTCCCACGTCTATGTGGGGTCCATGTTTCTATGCATCTTTTCCCACGTCTATGTGGGGTCGATGTTTCTTCGCATCGTTTCCCACGTCTATGTGGGGTCGATGTTTCTGACAGCTTTCCTCCACCTGGCTCGGTCAAATATATCGTCCTCTGACAATTGTTTGTCTCTCAGGTCTTCTCTAACTTCTGTACATTCATCCACCTTCGCTTTGGTCTTCCTCTCGCTCTCCCACCAGGCATCTCTATCTGCATCACTCTCCTCCCCACATAATGTCTCATCCCTTCTCGTCACATGGCCATACCACTGCAGTCTTCTTTCCTGTGCCTTCTTTGATAGTTCTACGACTTTGATAGTTCCTCTTATTCTTTCACTTTTGATCCAGTCCATTTTTGTTACTCCACACATCCACCTGAGCATTTTCATCTCTTCCGCATCCAATTTCTTTTCTTGCACTCTCTTTACCGGCCATGTGTCTGCTCCATACATCAAAGCTGGTCTCACTTCTGTCTTATACACTCTTCCTTTAACCTTTATATTGATTCTGCGGTCGCACAAGACACCTGACTTCTTTCTCCAATTTTTCCATCCATCCTGCACTCTGTGTGTTATTTCTACATCCAAATTTCCATCATCAGCCACTGTTGAACCAAGATACCTAAATTTTTCTACTCGGTTCAACTTTGTCCCTTCCATACTAATCTCGGAATCTTGATCTTCATTAAAACTTAGTATTCAGTCTTCTTACTGCTGATCTTTAATCCTGTCTTCCAATACCTTCCTCCATTGCTCTAGTTTTTACTCCACTACCCCTCTGTTGGTGCTGCATAGCACGATGTCATCAGCAAACAACATGCACCAGGGGGATTGATCTCTTATTCTTTGAGATAGCACATCCGTTATCAGGTCAAAATGATATGGACGTAAAGCAGATCCCTAATGTAAACCAACTCTTGCTGGTATCCATTCAGTTAACCAAACACTGCCTCTAACCTGCGTTTTTGCTCCTTCATACATACCTTGGACCAACCTCACATGCTTCTCCGGTGTTCCCTTTACTCGCATACACCTCCAAACCTCTTGGTGTGGGACTCTATCATATGCCTTTTCCAGATCTATGAATACTGTGTGCAGTCCTTTCTGCTTTTCCCGGTGTTTTTCCATCATCTGTCGGAGGGCAAATACAGCATCTGTCGTTCCTCTTCCTGGCATGAAACCAAATTGTTCTTCACCTACAGACATTTCTTCTCAGTCTTTGATCCATTATTCTTTCCCAGATTTTCATGGTGTGAGACATTAGCTTTATTCTCCTGTAGTTTGCACAATCCTGGATGTCACCCTTCTCTTTATAGATAGGCACAATAAAGCTTTCTCTCCATTCTTTTGGTACCTTTTCCTGACTATATTTTCTTTGCTAGGTCCCACAGCATGTCTATTCCTTCTTCTCTTAGGCCTTTCCACACCTCTGCAGGAATTCCATCTTGTCCTACTGCTTTACCATTTTTAATCTTCTTTAGTGTCTTCTTTGCTTCCTTCTTGCTAATAGTATGTGTCATACCAAGGTTCTGGAATCCATCTTCAAAGAATTTTATAGGATTTTCTTCATTTAACAGGTGTTCATAATATTCTTTCCACTTCTTCTTTATCTTATCTTCGGTGCATAAAACTACCCCATTCCCATCCTTAACCTGTTTTATGTGGGAGTAGTTTTTGGTGTTCTTGTCCCTCAACTTTGCAATTCTGTGAATTTTTCTCTCCCCCTCAGGTGTTTCCAGCTCTTCGTACATGTCATCTAATGCTCTTGCCTTTTCTTGTGCAACTGCCTTCTTTACTTGTTTCTTATGTCTTTGGTACCTCTCCTTATCCTCTTGCTGTCCATACTTTTCCCAGATCTTTTTTGCATCTTTTCTTGGCTTTCACCACCTCTTTCACTTCATCATTCCACCACCAGGTTTCCTTATCGTTAGGAGGTTTCTTTCCAGATGTCTTTCCCAACACCTCTCCACCCACTCTTTTTACTACCACTGTTGTGATTTCACCATTCTTTCACTCCCTCTAGCAATCTAACTTCCTTCAATACCCTCTCCTTAAATTCCTGCCTCGCTTCCTCCTCTTGTGTCACTTTGCACCACTTGATTGTTGATGGGACACGTGCAGGCCTACCTTTTACTGTGTTCCTTATTTACAAGTCGATTACCACCGCCCTCTACTGTGCTGCCACACACTCTCCATTCAAAATTTTACAATTTCTCACCTCTCTCAGATGTGATCCTCTGCACATAGGGAAGTCAATTTGACTTTCTCTTGCTCCACTCTTGTATGTGATGTACCGATTTTCTTTCTTTTCAAACCAGTTGTTGACAGTACCTAAATCAAATGACACTGTGCAGTTCACAACACTCTCTCCCTCGTCATTCCTCTCTCCAACTCCCGAGCCACGATGCCCCCTCTCAGTACCCTCTCTGCTCCTTCCTACATGTCCATTCATGTCACCACCAATAATTAATCTCTCTTCTGCTGGTATTTCACTCAACTAACGTTTTATATATAAATAATAAATAAATCAATAAGCAGAGGCAAGTGTTTGATTTTAAACTTGTGCAAGGAAACTCAGACTTAGGATTTTGGAAGACCACGGTACCAGACTATGGCAGAGCCTTAAGTATGAGAACACTGGTTATATAACTATCCGAAGTAAGATAGCTAAATGGAACGCTTGAGATGACCCAACACTCGTTTATAATTGAAGGCTACTCGGACCAGTTAAAACAAAACTGAACTGAAAGGAGAGAAACTGAAGAGATACAGAGAGAGATCATTTGATGTAACGGTAACCTTGCTTAATCATGCTACAAAGCTAGCTAGCTTGACCCGCAGGGTTTGTAAAAGCCACTGTCATGCACCGAGAAAAAAAAGATTGGAAGAGAAGTCAACCTCAGAGAAAGAACAGGTAAAGAATGGGCAGTCATACTTGATGAGGTTTGTGGACTAGGCCCTGGTAAGTTCTGATAAGCTTTCCTCATTTTCCTGTTTCATTCTGATACTACTGCGGTTATGTATTCATTGTTGATTGAAGAATAGACCTTTAGTATCATCTGCATTTTAAAGTTATCCACACTCACAAATATATATACAGTATATATATATATATATATATATATATATATATATATATATATATATATATATATATATATATATATATATTATACTAGCTGACCAACCCCTGCCCGGAAGAACTTTGAAGAACTCAGAAAAATTTTCCTGCATCCCCTTTGAATTGTTTTGTCGTGTAAAGTATGTGTACTATCATTGAAAATACTTTTCTTTCCTTTAATTAATAATTCTGTCTTCAAATCATTACTTTAAATAAACATGATATATACATGTATACATATATCCAGGCACATATCTGATTAAAATGGTGAAAGAGAGAGAGAGAGAGAGAATGAATGACTTGCAGTGGCAAACATTCTCGGGGTTTTTCTAGTATGACTTGCTGTTTAATCCCATTCATAAAGGGAATTTATAAATGAGAAAGAGAGAGAGAGAGAGAGAGCGAGATAGATTGCAAGCATGAATTTACTTGCAATAGTTATAAACCTCATAGATGAATTCCGCTCCAGATTGTTTGAGTGATCCCTTGAGAGAGAGAGAGAGAACCTTTGGCAAAGTTAGTAGTATGATGAAGTTGTTGTGCGTGGTGGTAGTATTGCCTAACTACACAATAATTAATTTCAGACCTCATTTAAACCGACTTTATATGGAATACGTCACCGCACGAAGAAGAAACGAACGAATTAATGAGGAAATTTGCGTTTGAACGGATAAAAAAAGGAAATATCGTACATGTTGACGTCGGTCTTAGCCAGCAACTACTTACGACACAGTGTCCGTTGGCTATATAATATTCAGTTATCATCACAATTGTTATTTTAGACACCGTAAAAAGAGCTGCAACCGGCGTCGGTTTCCTGTACGATTAACGAACGCGTTCCAGTTTCCTTTGACGTTTCTGAGGGAAGTTGAGGCCGAAGTCTGAATGGTCTGATATAGAAATTGTCGATAAATGGTGATTTTAACAATTTGTGAAATGTGATCATAGGGGGAGACTTGAACAATATAACAAGAGAGATTGTTCTAATTATGATAACCATATTATTTCAGAAGCTCCTCAAAAGTTGAAAAATGATTTGCAGCTTAGAGATGTGTGGCTATTAACAAATCATTTGATAGAGCATACGTATATTAGGCATAACCATGGCTCTAGGATTGATCTACATATGTACGAGATCTGCGAAATAATGTAAGTGAAACGGAAAATACACCCCTGAGCTGATCTGATCATAATTCTGTTAGGATTAAGACTGAGATGGACAATAATATTAGTATTGGCAAGGGATATTGGAAATTAAATACATTTTTGGGGCAATTTAAAAGGGAAAATAGGTGATGTACAGTTTAATTCTATTTTAGATTGGTGGAATTATGCAAAAGATCAGCTTAGACTCTTTTTCGTTAAAATCTCAAAAACTATTAATCAATCAGGAGAGATTTGGTTTACTGAATTTGCTGAAAACAGAATTAAGTAGGAATTATTGGATCCATTCTGCTAACTGCAATAGTTTTAAAAAAAATAGAGGAACTTAAAGACAGAGTAAATCTGATTGAAGATGAAATATGTGAAGGGGTTAAGATAAGAGCTAGAATTGATGAAAGAATGAATGCAGAAAAAATATCTACATATTTACTAGGAAAAGAAAAGAATGTAAAAACAAGTACCGTTTAACTCTGTGGGAAAGAGGGTGTACTGTATATGTATCAGACACAAAGTCTATACAAAGGAATATAATTGAGTTTTATGAAAATCTCTGCTACAAAGAAGAGGCTGTTGCTTGTGAATTAAAATATAGATTTATTGAAAATATGAGCACTGTCATAGATGATGACATGAATTTAAGCCTGAAGGCTGACGTAACAGAGACCGAGGTTTGGAAAGCTTTATGTAGAATGCAACATGGGAAATGTCCTGGTATGGATGGATTAGCTGTCGGATGCTACAAAACTATGTGGAGTATTACAAAAAAAAAACAATTTATGAAAATACTGAGATACTCACTTGCTAGATTTGAAATGTGGAAAGACTCAAATAAGGGAGTTATTAAGCTTGTACCAAAGAATGGAGATTAGTGTGATCTTAATAACTGGAGACCTATAACTATCTTAAATATAGATTACAAAATTATAGCAAAGGTTTTAGCAAACAGGTTAAAATCAATGCTTTCTACATTCGCATTGTCCCTGGAAGGTCAGGAAATAATTGTAACACTTTGCTAAGGGATATGATATACTTCTTGAATAATGAGAACATGCCAGCTACCCTAATAAACCTTGATTGGTACAAATCATTCGACAGGATTAATCTGGACTTTCTCTTCGGAACGCTGTCCAAACTTGGATTTTCTTTGGATTTTGTAAACTTAATTAAAATGCTTTATGAGGATACCGAAAGTTACATATCCACAAATGGCCATATATCTGATGCTTTTCTTATTAGTAGGTCTGTTCGACGGGGTTGCCCATTATCAATGACTTTATTTGTTATAGCTCAAAAACCCTTGTATGGAATGCTGAAGTTTAGGTCGAGGAATTTTTCTCCAGACCTTCCATATGGGTTAAAAACTGTTGAAGTTGGCTTTGCTGATGATGGCACTACTATTGTGAGTAATTAAAAGGTATAGAGGAAACTTCACGGGTCATTAATGAATATGAAGAAGCAAGTGTAGCGAGACTTAACAAAAAGAAAACATACGTTGTGCGAATTGGATCATGGAAAGATAAACTTGACCGGCCAGAAACCGGAATAGAAAGGAAAACAGTCAGTTTTAAAATCCAAGGTATAATCCATAACAATGATTAGGAACTATCGGTAAGGATGAACTGGGAAAACATCCAAGATAATGTTATGAAAATGTTAGGGACACTATAGACGAAGACTAACTTTATTCCAAAAGAGTGTACTAGTTAATGCAACTGTACTATCAAAGGCATGGTATGTTTCCCAGGTGTATCCAGTTCCAGCTGATGCTGGTAAATGTATAGAAAAGTGTATTTCCAAATACCTGTGGAATGGGAATTATCAACCCATTAAAAGGAAAACTGTGTGCCTCCTAAAGAGTTAAGGATGATGTGGTATAGTAAATCTAACTGTAAAAGCAAATTGCTTGCTTTTTAGCAGCTTCTACAAATGTATTATTAATAGATCAATAGGATGTGGAATAACTGCAAATTATTGGAAGCTGAGACTTTCTTACCTTGTTGATTTTAACAGATTTAAGGAATCCACCATTTTTAGTACTCCATATTATGACAAATTAATAACGATATTTCATTCTGTAATAAAGACAAAGACTTATCCTTTGCTAAAATCAAAACATGTTTATTGTTACATGATGAGAGGTAAATCAACTCTGCCAAATATTGAAGAAAACTATCCTTTGTTTAACTGGAATATTATATGGGAAATTTTTAATAATAAGTGGAACAATCCAATAAACAGAGAAATATTGTTTAAGTATATCCACGAAGTCTTAGCTACAAAGGATAGGTTATTTATGATGAACATAACGGATAGTTATCTGTGTAGTAACCGTGGAGAGGCTGAAACCATTATGCACTTAGTTTATTTTTGTAAATTGTAAAGAACAGTTGTGAACTGGATAAAAAAAAAAAGTACCGTGCCAGGTATTTAAATAAATACAGAAAGTTTTCTAAAGGTTTTAAAACTGGATTTTCAAGCTTATACAAAAAAGGATAAAAATACAGCAATGATATTAGTAAGTGGATATATAACTGGAATTTGGTATCTTCATACAGTGATGCCCTTAGCAGATGAGTTAAGTATAATTTCATTTACAAAAGCAGAATGTTCAAAACAAGATTTACATTGTTAAAAGGACTTGAGGATAAATGTCATTTATTGTTTACTAGAGAATATGTTCATCTCGAGAAATGGGAGTAACATTTGTGTAGATGACTTAGGAACGTAGATGTAAATGATATACTAACCACACTGTGATAACTAACAAAAAAAAGTATATGTATATAATTTAAAAAAATATATTTGTATAAAAGACAGCTATGTGCAAAACACTGTAAATTTTCTCAGTAAAAGTTTTTAAAAAAGTACTTAGATATGATGATGGTAATACCTCAAGGTACTTAAGAATTTGTATTTTATTAGCAAGGTATAATTAAGAATACGTTTGGCTTAAGTTGAACGTGAAAAAATGTGGTATTTTCGTGACGAGTAATTTTCTAATGAAGGGGAAGTTTTATCACAGAAGCGTTTAGTCTGCTAATACGAATGCGCGGATGGTGATGGATCTGTTTCGTCTCGTCGATGAATTATTTCTTGATCTCCAAAATTGTGTCCATAACTATGAAGTTATTTTTATGGATTAAGCAGCTAGAGATGATGATGGTAATACCACAGGGTACTTAAGAACTTGTATTTTATTGGCGAGGTATGATTAAGATACGTTTGGCTTAAAATGAACACTGAAGAAAGGTTGGTAATTTCGTCGCGAGTAATTTTTTAATGATGGGATATGTCTATCACAGCAGCATTTGGTCTTACTTTTTTCCGTGGCGAGGATTGTAAACCACATTTAAACCGATATAGGTTTTCAGTGTTGATTGTATTGAGGTAATAAACAATTATATTAATAATTCTCATGAAATCTGATAAAATTTAACGTAAATTCTGATAAAAAAAATATGTTATAGAGGATTTGGATTTATTGTATAGGTTAATCATACGTCTGGCAGCACCGGGGAAGAAAAGTGGTGTCAGGTGAAAAATGAGAATAAAGCCAGAAAACTCAGGGAAAAGGTGACGAAAAAACGAAAATTTCATTTGTTTTGTCTGTATTTTTATGTCTGTCACGGAGTATGGGTTTGATTTTGAGTTAAAAACCTCTCAGGGGTGACAAAGAGCTCTGTGAAAAATTTTGTCTGGGTCTGTCAAGCCGTTTGGATTTCTGTAGTGGACAAACAAATATACAAACATTCACTTTTATATATAGATGTATATATATATATATATATATATATATATATATATATATATATATATATATATATATATAATATATATATATATATATATATATATATATATATATATATATATATATATATAGATATATATACAGTATATACAGTATATATATATTCTGTGCGACACCGTAGTCTGTGGGTATAAGCACCTTGATCCGAGCTATGAGGCTATTAATGCCCCTATGATTAGAACTAGCCATCTCAACTCTCTTGTATTACCTATTTTTTCTACAGTATGAGTAAATTAGTACACTACAGTCTAACATACTGTGAAGACTGCCGTCTCGCACTGCTTGGTTAGTATCTCTCCCTTTGCTGCTGAGTCACTGAATTCTCTCACGCCTTCAGTTTTCCACAAAATCGTACAATATCTGGGCTTTTGATAGGCTGATCTCCCTCCCTTTGGGCTCCATCTCCTCTTTTTTCTTCAATATTGTTTAATTCTGGCCTGGGTCGTAAAGGATATAGGCCTACGTTCTATACACACACACACACACACACATATATATATATATATATATATATATATAGAGAGAGAGAGAGAGAGAGAGAGAGAGAGAGAGAGAGAGAGAGAGAGAGAGAGAGAGAGAGAGATTTCGCTTGTGTGCTCTGAGCATATGTTTTCTAACTTCATTTGTTGCCTTCTGTTCAGATGAGAGACAATTAGTCCATAACTCTGAGCTTTTTGCTTAAAACAGTAGTTAAGAGTCCCTTCGTATCGATATTGAACTCATCAAATAAAAGAATTCATAATTGAAAATCCGCCTTGCAACTTTTCCTATGCACTAATAGGTGCATGACTTTGAAACTGAATGTGTTGCAGGCTGTAGTCCCCAGGACTCACACACCTTTAGGAAGGCTGTTGCTTTTATTTAATTTATTATGCAGTTTTTTTTGTGGGGGGGGGGCGCATGTATCCTTTTTGATATTTTGTTTTAGGAATTATGATTTACGAGATTGCCCAATTCTCTCTCACTCTCTGTCTCATTTGTTGCTCAGCTTATTTGTCTTAAGTCGGATTTACCCTTTTATGGTAATAGCTCACTTTTTGCTATGATGCAACTCCTCTACAAACGAAGCTAATACTAATGATCGTATTAATGAGACTTGCCTCCATCTCATCTTTTCGGTCATTCCTGTTCATCATCATTCCTTCTTTTTCCTCTCATTCCCTTTTTCGTCAAAACAATGTTAATGCGGTAGAAGTGAATATTGACGACCAGTGAAAGTCCGTCTGAACTCCCCTTCCCCTCCCGCCACTTCTCGCCCTCTCAAATTCTTCCCACTTACTCCAAGTTGACTGGGATCAGCCTACACACATACTGTCTTCTGCGTATCTCCCCAGACAGGATGAGCTTCCCTCTTACTTTCTAAAGCTGATCGGCGTTTAGCTGTAGCAGCGCCAGAGTAATCTCTTTGATATATCAGCTTTTAAACTTAAAATTAATAAAAAAAAAAAAGATGAAAACTCAGATGAGTTTTTCTACTTGCAGTGAGAAGATGCGGGAAATAAAGATTAATGTTTACATGCGTACATAGTCAAATACCTACAAAAATATGTATGCATTTTAATGCACAAGAAGGTGGATAGAATGCTAAATAATTTAGCGTACGGAAAGGGTGCTGCTTATGCATCAGGTGAATTCAGATGTTGCAAGTTTATAAAACAGATAGAAAAAAGGCAGACTGTTTTGCTCTAGGGATTATTACAGAGCCAGATACCTAAAAAATGAATCATTACAATGATATTCCATAATATATTCTCACAGAAGTTGTGGGATATGAATACAAGAAATTTCCTTATGCAACCAAATTTTAAAGAGAGTGAGCATTTTTGTGTTGCTAATTAACTAAATTAAAGGCAGACAATTATATCATATTTTTATCCTAATAGTACTATTAACACATCCTTAACATTTGAGAACGTGGCGGGGTCTTCATACATCTGTCTCTTCTTACAGATTGCATTTTATGTGTAACGAATCAGGATTGCAGTTTTTGTTAATGCCGTTCATGATCGGACTTCCCACAGTGGCCCAGTTGCGTCAATACAAACAAAAATATATTTCTCTCGACGCCACGAAGCGTAACGTCAATGATAATAATAGTACGTTCTTGATAATCATACGAGTATATGCCCCACATTCCTTTCAGTAAAATAGAAGAAACTGAGGTTACATCAAAATGAAAATTACAAAAATACTTTTATCAATGCCATTCATGAAATCGTATCTAGATCTGTGTAAAATATTAAGGAGGGATAGTTTGCGAAGTTTAAATCTTTGTAATCTGAGGCAGTATAGTACTTTGAAGGAAGTGTATTGTTTGAATGAATAAAGAATAAAAAAATAAAAGGAATGTAAAGGTAGCAAAAAGTCGGATCCCCCATTCGCGAAGAACAACTATGTTCATGTCGCTGATAACCGCCTACGTCAAGAGGTAGTGTTCACCAACTTTTTTCCCCCTCCCTCTTAACCGCTGTTTGGCTGTTGGCGAGTTTGAGCAAGAATTCAGTGTTGGATATTCAGGAATGCCGGCCTTGGCGTAATTAGTAGTCCGTTTGATTGAATAGTGAATGTGGACAAGGAAGACCATATTATATTTGTTCATTTATTTGTTTCTTTATTTATTCTTTGCTATTGAGAGCAATAAGTATAACTACACTGCTATTAAAATACCCGAATATTCTAAGATTTAGACTTAGCAGTCTATCCTCCTGGATATTTTATAAAAATCAATATACGATTTTATGAGTAACATGATAGAATACACAGTCAATGTTCTGGTCAATGTACACACACAACTTCTGAAGAGATTGTCATAATGCTGTCATGAAAAGTTCTCATTGGTAAAAGGACCAGTCCTTGAGATTTTAGATAATGTTGGTATATTTTGAGCAAGTCAGCTGTATGTCGATTATTTCACAAGATTTCGTCCGTAATCAAAATCTAAATATATCTTTTAGTTTGAAACATTTCAGTATGACTTTGTTATGGAATCTGCCAAACAGTTGATATTGGTGTCTTATGATATCTAGAGCATGCTTTTCAATATCTTTGCGATGCCGTTTGATTTCTACTGTTTTTATCGTGTTCAGTAGCCTCCATTGCAGGTTAAATTGACAGGGTTTTCCCCTGTGCTCTCCCACATAGTGTTTAACAAAGCATATTCTGATTAATTATTAGTTTATACTAGGTAGTGTATACGTGTATCCTTTAGCGGCCCACGAGACCCACTTACGCAGTTTACTTTTTGCAAATACTTGATCTGACAAGAACTGCTCGTAAGATGAAGGAAAACTAGTTTCAGCGAGAGCACCAGATGTGAAACTATCTTTACTTTTCTACACAACATCTCAAAACGAATGAGCTCTTGCTGATATTGACTGAATAGTTCCGTCTCGTCACCCAGAATACCGAATAGAATAATCATCAGTCAAAACAGTATTATCACTCAGAACTCAAGGAAACAATCTTTCTTATTGTTTTGCAGGTATCTCATGAAGACTGGATTAATTTACTTAGAATGCGGTGTATTTTCAAGACTTTACACCACTAGAAAGTTTTATGTCCATGTGTGAACTTTATCCAGTCTTTGTGCAGCACGATTAACTACTACGCTTTCAGTTGTGTCTTCGGGGCACGATAAACTACATTCTCTAACACTGTCTCCATAAAATAAAGGAGACCAGACATCGCAGAGTAAAAGGATCCTCAATCACCGTGTCGAATAGGCAAAAGAAACCGGAGATTGTCAATGTAACATAGAACGAGTCCCTGAAAACCGGATGCTTCGCAGATGGTTGCTAAGAGTTTCAAGACCAGTAAATGAGCGGATTTACTTGTGAGCGACGCGGTTGTTCGCTTCCTGGTAATAACATTGCAAATAAATATTGATGGTAAGTTTGATTTCCTCATGATAATTATGTGGCCACCACATCAGCAAGATCACTTGAAATCAGCTTCACTCTGGGTAACTTGATTCAGATACGCACTTCATTACATTACTGGTGGTATTTATGTCACTAACCGTCAGCGTGTCTTTGTTTGCGTTTGCGTTTGTGGTCACGCACAAACATGTTTTCTTTGAGAGTCTGGTGATGGGAGATACTTTAATGATGATCAGGTTTTCATTTTATTGTTAAGAACTATGATACATTATCATCAATTGTTAGACAGCAAATGAAATCTAGAGAATGAAACTGATCGATCCTTAAAAACACTACTGAACTTTTACGAGCCCATTGCAGTGCTTCAGTGATAGTGTTGAAAGACCCATTACATGGGTTATCCCGTCTGGAAAATTTTTATTTCTGTCCACATACTGCGCATTGCGTTAGTAGAACGAAAAACAAACAAGAAGCAACTTGTATCAACTATAAAATAGCCTGCTCCTGATCTCCATTTTTTTAATTATTCAGTCTTCATTACATCACTTTGCTTAGTTTTATTGCTACTATTATAAATGGAAAAATGCTTGTTTGTGCACATATTTGCTAAAGAACTGAACATACGGAAAAACAGGCTGACAGAGCTAGATCGCTCACTTGTGAACGGTTAGGAAAACAACGAAAAAATTGTATCTTATAGTAATTACTAATGTTTAGGAAAAAGATTCGTGAGGGAAAAACTCAGGGCCAAGTTCAGTTGATATTATTGGCCTTACAAAGATGAGCCTTTTGCAAGGTATTATATTCTACAAAAAAATTCATATTTTACACCAAGTTGTGTTTTTTATGTGGGAATGGCCATATGAGGCACTGATATGCTCTTCTTCCATTTGACTCAATTTCCTTGTGCCTGTTCTTTGACACAGACACATTGCACTTGGGCCTCACAGATGTTTTCTCCCTATTCTGAAACATTCTCCTGGGAGAATACTGGATAGTATAGCATTCATTGTTGTAGTTCCCCATTGGATTCCCCGACCGGCCAGTGAAGAATTAGAGGAATTTATTTCTGGTGATAGAAATTCATTTTTCGTTATAATATGGTTCGGATTCCACATTAAGCTGTAGGTCCCGTTGCTAGGTAACCAATTGGTTCTTAGCCACGTAAAATAAATCTAATCTTTCGGGCCAGCCCTAGGAGAGCTGTTAATCAGCTCAGTGATCTGGTTAAACTAAGGTATACTTAACATGCCTTCTAATCTTGTCATTTGTTCTCCATATCTGCACATGAAATTTTACCGATCTAGAGAACTATAGGTTATTATTAATTCGTAAATAAGTTGAATTCTATATTTTTTGAAATGCCGGAAGGTTTCCATTCACTCTGTTAGAACGCTGTACGTCATCCAGTCTTAGGAAAACAATGTTTAATCAAGTACCAGCATCAAGCCTGAAAACTCTTAAGTTTAAAGAGAGAAACGGCATCATCAGTTTTAATGAAGCTTCACGTTTTTTTTTATGTTAAAAAGAATTTTTGTGGGTGTGAATGGTTACAGAAGAGTCCTGAAACCCTCTGGCCGTCCCAGTGTTAATTCCAGGGGATGAGAGTGAAGTATAGTATAACACTGCACATGTAGCTCCTCCACCGTTGTTTCAGCATATATTAATTTTTGTTTTCAGCATAAATCTTGTCACTTCAGAGGCCATTTTAGTATGATGGTTGAGATTTCTGTAGGCAGTAGTTTATGAAAGGTTAAACTGGGTATGTTTATTGGTCCTAGTAGTAAGCTAAATGTAAAGGTATTCAAACCTGTCTGAAAAGAACTTATATTTCCTTTTTATAACTTGTTTCTTATCGTATATCCTCGATCTTGGTTTTTGTATTTACTGTGATACAACCTAGTCTGACTTATGTATTCAGTTGTAATGGAATTTGGTCTCTTTCTTAATCTAACGCCCAGAAGTTCAGACTGCACTGGAGAGAGAAGCGAAATTATAATATCTTTTAGACGCTATGGTAACTGGGCAATGCTCCAAGACTATAATGGTAGGATTGTTGGGATGGGGAGGAATCTTGTTCTTATATTGACAATCGTTTGCAGCTTTTGTGGGCAATAGGAAGGTTAAGCCAATGCCTTTTTATAGTCACGGCCCCAGCAAAACAAAGAAACAAAATCTGGAAGGAATAGGGCCTGAACTCAAAGGAAGCTGTAATGTAAACTATTAAACTCACAAGTTGGGAAAAGCAGAAGCCGGAAGAAAGTTCCAAAGCTTAACACCAGAGAGAAAAGAGTCATCAAACGGCGCGAAGTATTGTTCTGCTTAAAAAAATTTTATTTTTAGCATTTATATATTTTTTATTCTCTTAGTCCTAAGAGCGAAGGCACGACCTTATAGAAACGTTGGAAATGGTTATTTCGGAAGCTCGGGCACGCGTTGCTTCTCTATTGCACAATGCCAAAATAACAGTGGAAACCCGGTTTCAAGTTCATTGTTACGGCCAAACGACCTTTCAGCCCAGGTAACATATCCAAAGTGACCTTTATATCGCACGAGTGGGTGCTCTTCGATTTCGGGAAGAACTATTTTGCAGATCCAAGTGACCGCTCGTTCCTCAGTCACCTTGAAGGTCATAACCTGAATCTTCTTTGCCATTAATTTCGTCACCTCGACTCGACATCATTTGCGTAACCATCATTTTTTTTTTTGGGGGGGGGGACTTGCTCAGTGCATGCACTTATATATGCATTATTTTTCAATATATGTTTACACTTACTGATGTTACTGTAATATCTCTCTTCCTACTAACACGCGCTGCTTTTATTGTAAAAACTTTAATCATTCAATAGTTTATGTTATGTACATACCTCCTCAGCTTTCTCCATATTGCCTCTATATCAACTTTTTCATAAAATTTTTCTAGGTCCTCCTTTAATGCAGACTGGTTTTTCTGTACTTTCAAATCTCTCTCGTAGCTGTTTCATAACAAACATCAGATCCACACACCCTCTTCCTTTTATAAATCCCACACGTCTCTTCCTCTGCCAACCCTTGTGTCATCTGCCTTACTCAATCGAAATCCTGCCATATACCTTCCTTGATAAACTGAGCAGCATCATGCCCCATGACTTATATTTTCCTTTATCACGTTTACCTTTATGTGAAGGGAGAAGTATTCCTATGAACCATTTCTAAGGAGCATTTTCATGATCCAGAAACTCTGAAACCCTATTTTCACCACAGTACTGATGTATTTCCATTGCAGCCTCATCACCCGGTTTCTTTCCATTCCTCAACATCTTCCAATCTAGTATCATTCAGCGCTAGCTCTCATACCCTCCGCATTCAACATATCATCAGGGTACTCACACAGTCAACCCAGGAATGCATGGACTTCAGTCAGCATCTTCCCATTTTCAACGTTTATTCTGAAATCCACGTGGTAATTGATCTTTCACCATGTATTTATTTCTTTGCAGAACAACCCCATATTCTCATTTGCTCATCTTCTTCCCCCTGTTTTAATCACATGATTTCTTTTTTCCCTCCCTCACTTTTTTCTTTTCTAACCTGTGCATGTTTCTGTGTATCTGTACAAGAGCTCTTCTGCTATGGATTTGTACCTCAAATAGTCTTTTATTCTCACACTGGACCTCATGTATCCCCATCCCACCAATTAGTGGTTTTATTCCAACCCACATGCACCCCCTGCTGCCTCTGTGAACCCAACGTAAAATTTTTTTATTTCTAACATTCACTGTCGTTAACCTTATTTCATTTATCTTCACCCATACTTTACGTTTTCAGCCAAATAGCGATAGATATACTTCCAGCAACTTCCCTTTTTACAAATGTATTCATCCCCATGCTCTGTTGTCTACCTCGTTCCTGACTATACTAATGAATATTCTTTGAAATCTATGTGTTTCCAACATTCAGTCTCCCTTCCATGTGAGTGTCCTTACGTACCCACGTATTCTTATTTACTCCAGTAACCCTTATTAACTGACATTGCCAACTCTTTCCCTGTTGCCTATCTTTACAGGTTCAGGTTCTCCCAGAAACATTCCATCGCACTTTTTTTTTTTAGTTTTCTGTAAAAGAAAACTATTGTGCCGGCTGTGTCTGTCCGTCCGTACTTTATGTTATCCGCACTCAGATCTTAAAAACTACTGAGGCCAGAGGGCTGCAAATTGTTATGTTGATCATCCACCGTCCAATCATCAAATACCAAATTGCAGCCCTCTAGCCTCAATAGATTTCATTTTATTTGAAGTTATAAAGTTGGCCATAATCGTGCTTCTGGCAGCGATATAGGATAGGCCACCACCAGGCTGTGGTTAAAGTTTCATGGGCCGCGGCTTATACAGCATTAGCATTATACCGAGACCACCGAAAGATAGATCTATTTTCGGTGGCCTTGATTATACGCTGTAGCGGCTGTACAGAAAACTCGATTGCGCCGAAGAAACTTCGGCGCAATTTTTACTTGTTTTTCCTGTTCCTGGACTGTTTATACTTACTATTACAGCTTTTTCCTCAAGTCTGTATCAACCTTACCCTTATATCTATGAACTAATGCATTTTTGCCCCTTCATGTGTCCCCAGTTATTCTATGGAGAAATAAGTTCATTTAGAAAGTTTCATGAACAGTTGTGTATCAGTATTAAAGATGTAAATGAAGAGATGGTAAGTATTAACCCGGTATGTATCCACCTTTGTCAAAGTCCAGGGTAAACTCAGTGGACGCCGTGTTTAGTGCTAGCCCTCCGGACCAAAGATATCGTTTATTTATTAATATAATTTGTCGACCACACAATGGAAATGGGTGAACAGAATACTTTGATCCCCGAGGGGCTAGTACTAAACACGGCGTCCCATTGAACCTCCGCCATATTTAGTACTAGCACCTCGGAGGAGGTGGATACATACCGGGTTAATACCGAGGTGGTGTAACAATTCAATCGTATGTTTATGGAACTGAGTATTTTAAGGATTTGTTGAATGTGGGGATAGAGGAGTTAGGACTGTATGGCAGAAGAATTAAAAGTGTTAGTGTAAGGTTGATTGCTTGTCTGAGCAACTATTGAGGATGCAAAAAAGGCAATTAAAAAAAAATGACATAAAAACACAGGGAATGATTGGAGAACAAGTGAGATGATGTGGTACAGTGGTGGTTGTGTGATTAGCTGACAGGTCTGGATTAGGAAATGGTATTTAAGGGATGAGTTAGAGGTATAACTGTAGAGGCATAATATTACTTAGTAATCGGAGGATGGTGCATTGTAATATTTTGATGGTAAAAGTAAGACAAGACAGGATAACTGATAAGGGAAGTGTGGGTTTAGATAAGGAAGAAGATGTGTGAATTAAATGGTTGTAAGAAAACAGTTATGTGAGAAGTTTGAAAGTGAAGAGTAAAAACTGTGTGGCTTAAATGGACCTAAACGAGAAACAAAGATAAAAACACAGCAATCTTATTGATGTGTAACTATCTTTATTGTATATGAATAAGTAGAGTTAAAAACTTTAATGAAATAGAAACCTTTAGTTTTCTCAAAGGTAAAATAAATTATTGCAGATGGCTCCCAAAATCCATTTATGGTGACAAACTAAAATCAATTGTAACAGATAGATTTATGGAAGAAGTCTTTGAAACTCGAGTTAAACTCGAATTATTACGTATATAACAAATATTACTGTAAAAATTGTGTAAATGAAAATTGCGATGTTTGTAAATAAACTTTATTGGAATAAATAAAAAAAGGGCTTTTGATGGAAACAGTAAAGATGCAGCTGCTAATATTTATTATAGTGGATAAGTTATTGAGAGAGATTTGAGTTTTTATGATGACCGTGAAGTGTGTTAGAATAGGTAGATGGGTGACGGACGGGTTCGGTGTGAAAGTGTGTTTGAGACGATGCAGTGATGCTAGAAGTCAGAGAGATGTAGTTCCTAGGCATAGGTATATTAGTTTTCTTTACTTGCTGAAAGTACATTACACCTAACATTCACATTTCTCTAATAGTTTCTGGCGAGAAAGCATGTGAAGTTATCTACACATTCTCGTGCTTCCATTTACTCAATGAATCAATTGTCCACCATAATCAAGTAGAAGAACTTCTAAGACAATACCACTCTTATTATTTAAAAAAAAAATAGAACTGTTTTATAGGCCTTGACGTTAACACTGATTATGTAAATTAATAGCTATCTTCTCGACGTAATTTAAAGAATCATCATCTTTTACTCTTCAAATAAGAAGCAATCTGAAAAGAAATAAGTCCATCTGATTCATTTTTTAGGCCTATAAATCTTTATCGTTGATTACAGACAGTTTGAACATAGCCTAAAACTTCATAATTTCAAAAAAACTATTTTGTATTCCACATTTGTATTTTGAAAATTTTATTTTAAATGTTAAGCCTGTTGGGTCTACGGTTTTATGTTTTAGAGGTGCTTTCGATGACCACTTTGAGTAGCAAGTTATGCGCTTGCATTTACAGCACTGTCAAGCAGTCAGACCTCAAGCTTGTCACGCCCAAAGTTAAGAGAGTTTACCTTGGTCACGCCAAGCTTAAGAGAGTAAAAAAAATTGTTGGAGTAGTTGGACAGCAAGATAAAGAGGTCCAGATTATAAAGGAAATGAAGTAATGGGTTGAGATGTTGGACAGCAAGATTCAAGAAAGGAAGCAGGAATGGAGGTACAGTAAAAAGTTAAAGAGTGGGTGCAGCTACGGCACGAAGTTACTCTGTAAACACCCTTTAGTAATGCCTAGAATACATCACGTGAGTTGTTCAGACGGCGTAGATAAGGGGAGCCTATTTAAGTTGCAGTTAAACAGGCAAGGGAATTGTTGAGCCAACTCTCGTTAGATCAGTTAGAAGTGCGGATGTTGGACGTGTCAAGAGAAAATCAAGGTAGAGGCTGTTGAGATGAGTTTTCTGTGCATTAAATGTGAAGGATGAAGTAAGAAGAATTGAAGGGATGAGAAAATTATATATATATATCTACGAAGAAATTGCTGCGGAATAAGTGTGCGTAACCCTGAAGTTTGGTCGGAAGTGGAAGAGGGAGACCGTGTAAGTGTTGGATGGGTGAAAAGAATGCCCAAAGTATCCTTGAAGTGTAATGTGGGTGCATATGAGAGGCGAGTGGTGCAATGGGGTCGACGTACTTCAACTAACCCTTCTACGTAAGTCTATGAAAAAGTTGAAATTGCTAAAGAATCTGTTGGGGTCCTCAGCCCTAATCCAGCGGTGACAGGATATATATATATATATATATATATATATATATATATATATATATATATATATATATATATATATATATATATATATATATATACACACACATATATACATATATATATATATATATTGTTACGTGTGAGGGTCTTGGTTGATCATGTATTATTCAATTTACGTAATTTTTACGGCCCTGCAAACCAAGATTACACGTAACCTGCCACTTGAAGCCAAAAGTTAACCTCAAAGACAGACGTTAATTAGCCAAAGGTCGCCAGTTAAGGGTTATTAACCTTAACAAAGAATATTTGAGATGAATTTGATTTTAAACGCAACGGTTCTTCCAAACATTCGGACGCGAGGCATACAAAAGCATCGAGATTTAACCTGATTTTGCTTACCCTAAATCCTAGGTATTTTCCTGGAATAACGGGGTTGAAGCTAACAATATATAATTAGGCTTAATCTAGACTTCGTGAACACATATACCGTAAGTGGTGGCTGAAGGGGGAACAAAGGAAATTTGAAATACAGAAAACAAAGGATAAAAGAATGGGCTAAGTTTTGAACAAAAGCGACTTTACCTTAGGACGAACGAACGTTGTGCGATCAACGACCGACGTGGAGTTCTTGCAATTGTTTCTTCACTTCACTAATAGAATAATAGACAAAGAAAGGGGGAAGAGGTCCAACTGGACGTGTTATCTCTCCGAAAGCTTGGTTCTCTCTGAAGTTCTCTGACCGGCCTAGGTCAAAAACAGTCACCCCAGGTGTCCACATTCTTGTTAAAAACATTCGCCAAGAGACAGGTAGGAAGGAAAAAGGGACCTTAGGACCACCTATTCTTAAGGCTGATAGGGAAATTTTCCTATAGGGTAAAAGGCCTAACTTACCTATCCCGTTCTCCAACGGACGTTAAGGTTTGAACTGAAGACGCACCTATATAGACAATGTCTTTTCCCGGTCTCAGTCAGGCTGATATTTTTACAATCAAAAGTTACGAGGGCGAACAGCAGTAATATTTGTAAAAATATATATATACAGTATATATATATATATATTATATATAGTATATATATATATACACATACATACATATGTGTATGTGCTTCAGTATATTTGTAGGTAATAAGCTTACCTCTATTCTTTTGAACATAAGTGTTTAAACCTTTGTAAACCTCCTCCAAGGAAGTTGGCGGTTTACCGGTTCAGCCATGTTAGTAGTTATTCTTTTCGTTCACTCACTGAAAAAAAAAAGTCACGAGACGGCTGCAGAAAAGACGAAGTAGGTGCTTTAAATGTGCCACACAAAACATGATTGTTATCAGTGTATGTTAATTCAAATGGTGAAATCATAGTTAGTACGGTCTTCAGCATACCGTATAATGGCAAATAATGCTAATTAATAAATACATTTTGCTTTACCTCTAAGATGTGTGTGAGAGAGTGTGTGTACAATCCGGTGAACGCAGCTGCTGCAGACCACAGCAGCCGTACCGAATTGTCAAATCTCCTGCTCTCTGGGGGACCAATATTTAACCTATTAGGATCCCGCAGATCAACAAGCGCAATCCTCAGCAGGAGGGCCTATGTCTTGACTAGTGGGTAGCTAAAATCATCTCTTCAAGCCCCAGTTTCTTTATTCTCGACTTTTTTAAAGCTGCAGTGACTTTCAGAGACATTTGCTACAAACAGCTTACATCAGTTTATTGTAAAAAAAATGCTTACTTAGCTCTACAAACAATAAATCCACATTCAACAAATTGTTTCATTTACACACAAATCACTTATACTCACATACGGCATCCCCGCATAGGCTACCAGCAATCACAACAGGCCCAAACACGCAGCTCACTTATGTAGCCTCACAAAGGCCAGAAACATTCATCCAAGCGTTAGCCTGAACAGCGCCGCCGCTAGCCTCACAAAATTCAGAATGTTTCTAATTAACAGTGTCCCAAGACCCAAAGCACACACTGTAGATTCACTTCACTGCGTTGGTTCATAGTTCCAAATTCACAGGACACACTACCAAAGTCTTTCCCAAACACAGGTCTGTTTACAATCAGCGACACAAAACAATCCTTCCTGCAGGCGGGCTGGTGGCGACAGATATGGAACTGTTCTCAACGCCCGTGACGGGGTCCATTCGTGAGGCTTCCGAGCGTCTTCCACTCAACAATCATGCAACCAACAACAATGGAAACTTCACACACACACGACAAACTCCACAAATCACACAAGCGATAAAACTCATTTGTACAACAAAACAACGACAAAAAAGAAAAGAAAAAAAAACGAACGTTTCAAGTCTGCCATGCATGGGAATTCTTTGTACATCAGACCACAAGCCAAACACAAATACTAGATAATTTACGATATAAATTAATTGTGATAAAGTTTATATATTGAATAATGATATTTGAATAAGGCACTTTTCCAACAGCTATTTCGTAACATTCAGTATCTTTGATTCACGTTTCTCTTTATCCGAATATGTCTTAGTTACGGTTTCAAAGTGATATTCTTAAAATTCTTATCAAATTAGAAAATGAGAAACTTATTGTTAAATTGCAAACTTACCAATTTTTCTATCAATACTAAATTTGCTAGTAATTTACTTCCAAATGATTACAAGTTACTTAAGTAAGTGGGAGGGGCCAGGAGCGTCATTTAGGCGGGGCAACTGCCCCCCAAGCCTCAACTTGCCCCCCAAGCCTCAACTTGTCCCCACTCACCCGCCCTCCAAGCCCCAAGAAGTAACAGCAGCTAGTTTTCCATTATTCCTACCGAAATTCAAATATGTCATCACATTAAGTTATATATATCTATTTTATGTGCTTCAAAAAGCACATAAAATAGCTCAAAATAAAAAAAAAACCAGCTGATTAGACTCGCCAAACCGTCTTTGCCGCCCCCCCCCCCCAACAAAAATCTTAAATGACGCCCCTGGGAGGGGCCTGCGCAGGATCTTACTGAGAGAGAGGTGATCTCTTTTAATCGGTTCATCACAGTGATTTGTTGCATGCTCTTTGTTTAAGTCTGTTGCAGAAATGCTTGAATTTTCTTTTTTCTGCGCACCATTAGGCTACTTCTGAATGTGCTGCAAAAAAAAAAAAAAAAACCAGCGTGGTGTTTAGAGTTACTTTTATATTCATTTAGTGAATGTATCATCTTACAGCAGGTTAGTAGGCCTATTGGTCTCGAATTTCATTTTTTCCTCTTTGATAATGGAACTTTTCATTCATCCGGTCATAATGCATTTAGAAAAAAGTAACACAACATAGTGATTAGCAGAGAGCAATCTACAATATTCAAAAATGCAAAATTACGTAATATAGTTATGCTAAGTCGGTGTATCTTTGCAGTTCTCGCCGCCGTAAGTTAAGATGGGACGTTTTCATATGGTACAGATATATTTTTACGTTAATTTCCCGTTTTTAATTGGTCTAAAGCAGACAATATGTGCAAAGTTTTTTTTATAATGTTTGTATTTCAATATGGAAACAAAACTTAGGTGGTCCTTGTATGCAATGTGATGAATGCTTGTCTACGCATGTTTGTGTGTATGAACATTGATATTAAACTGCAAGGGAAAATTGAGCTTGTAGCTGGCGTAGATATGAGGTTTATTCAGAGCATTATGTGAAAGAGCCAACTTGTTGCTAGTGTAATTTGCATATAGTTTCAGGAGCTTTGAAACGCTGCATAAGTTTGTAAAACTTTATGCATACTTTCTCGTTAGGTTTTGGGCATTATCATCATTATGAATCAATTTCTGCTGAAGGTTTGCTTCGAGGTCAGTAACGCAAGGTGTATATTTTATATGGTAGGAACCGTAACATAACGCTCATCAATCCTTCGTGCGACTTCCACGAGTGAATAGAAAGACTGACTTGTCAGGGACTGTTCATAACGTTTTCCAGTTGTATGTATATGTATATATATATATATATATATATATATATATATATATATATATATATATATATGACACAACAGGAATGTTATGAACTAAGTCACGTTTCATATAGGTCTACTAATATAGTCATAAAGGTAAAATCAATTAAATAATGTCATTTGATTATAAGCTTTCAATGGAGCCAACTCGAAACATTAATAAGTCTAGTATCAACTTACTTTAGTTTTCTCAAAGGTAAAATCAGTTACTGCAGATGGCTCCTAAAATCCATTTACGGCGACAGACTAAATTCAGTTGTAACGTACATTTATGGAAGTCCGTTAAACTCGAATTTTTTTGTATACAACCAATATTACTGTAAAAATTAGTGTAAATGAAAATTGCGATGTCTGTAAATAGACCTTATTGCATTAAATAAAAATATTCACGCTTAGGCCTAGGAAATGTAGCCAAGGTATAAATCCTGAAGCGGGTTAGAGAACGCCTTTTCTTCATTAATGTCATCCAACAGAAATTATCAGTGCATTGATTCAAAAGCTAAAAGTAATTGATAAAATCTGTCGAAAGATTTAAACAACGTTCTTTCTTGGCTGTTAGGTTAGAGCCTGTTGTTGTTAGACAAGTGTTCGGCCTACACCTTTATAGTGACGACGCCAAGTAGTATTGGTATCTAAAGAGATAAGGTACTAAAACTCAAAAGAAGGTTAATAACAAACTCTGTTGTCATTGATATTACTTATACTTGTTTTTTTGGCTCCTAAGGAGGAGCCGGGAATTAGATGTTATTCCCTTTTGATTGATGTTAGACTTTCACCTACAACTTTGTAGTGACAAGTCACGGTAGGTTGGACATTATGTATTGGCCATATACCGCTTGCAGGCCTTGGTGCCCTCAGAAACTGCATGCAGAGCAAGTTCTCCAGTTAAGCGAAGGCGCGTAGCTGCCTCGATGTCCCATGGCTGCATTGTCACCCTCTTGCTCTTGGCCACCAGGGTTGAGGCCTCTGCGGCTAGCATGTAGAACATGTCCTTGACGAAGTCGTCGATGATCTTCATCGCATTCTTTGAAATGGTCATGCCTGCAGATGTCAGCTTGAGAACTTTGAAGATGTAAATCTTAAAGGACTGATCAATACGGCGGTTCTTGGCCGGAGCATGAGGCTTTCCAGCCCTCGCGCTTTTCTTTGAAACCACAACGGGACGAACTTTCCTAGGCATCTTGACTAGCAGAAAGCTGGTGAGGTTGTGACGCAACTACGGAAATTCGCAACCAATCACCAATGGCTTTTGATGCTTAAACCCCGCCCTCGAGCGTGATTCTGATTGGTTGTGATAGCAGTTCACGTGTCTGTCGCGTGACTATTAACCAAAGACATTGTGCTTTCCATTTTCAACTGGTAAAAGTAGCCACGCCCCTTTTTCATATCTCCACAGTATGCGAAATATGAGCCTTCGTAACTCCCTAGGATGATACGATCACAACGTACATTTCCGCGCTCACTAAAGCAAAGTCTAATAAAAGTCTTTTATTAGACTTTGCACTAAAGTACATTAACGTATTTTGCAGACTTCACGTCGTAATTTTGCAAGGAAATTTTACCGGCAATAATCAACAGCAGAATGTATTGAACGATTTCTTCTTAATGAAAGATTAATTGATACAGATACCTTTCTTCTTCCCCACAAAATAATGAGTAATGCTTTATTTTGTCTAAGGTCTCATTGGGCATTTTGATAGCTTGGAAAGAACAAAACTGTGTGTTTGTGTGTGTGCTAGTAGACTGTTATTACTACTGCATTACTGTTAATACTAATACTATTTTTTATGAGTAACATTAACATGAAGGCGGGAGGGGTACAAGTACCTTAAGCAGACTGAACTACTCTTTGGTTTGTGGCGTTTCACTTCATCAAATTGCTTAAAATGGAAAATACTTGCGAAAAAAACACTTCTTCCTACGAATCGTAAGTTAAAAATATTTATGGGATTAGTGGCACTTTTTGTGCTGGTGGTGTTACATGATTACTTTTTCTAGCTGCATTCGACATTTTAACTTCAAATAGTAAATATAAAGCACGATTTTTCTCTTAACCTTAGCAATAGGAATGTTGAAGAAGGTCTTGCTATGCGTTCTTTCAGTTACGGAAATTTTACTTGGATAAGCAAAATGAAGGTCTAATTAGTTTCTGCTCGTCAAACTCTATAGTGTGTATCCGTGAAGCGGGTTTGCCATATGAATAGTGTTTCAAGACTCATTAATGGATTAGGCCTATAGCATTTTCCCCTCAGTTTTTTATTTTTTTTTTTTTACGAAAAGAGTACATGGACCATTAATTTTCAGTGAAAGATTGGAATTTATTTATTTACGGGATACCGTTTTTCCGTCTGCAAACTTATGTATACATGGCATATATAAAAGTAACTTCTGATGTCGTTCGTGTTGCAGTGATATCAAGAGATGCCGAAGGAAAAGAGTCGTATTAAACCTCTTTAAATGGTTCATTCTTTATTCGATTAATTTTTTTTTTACAAGGATTGACTTTAACCTCACTTCTGTCAGTGTTTTGGGTGTCCATGTTACTTCTAACTTGAATTGAAGAGATGACATTGCTCTAATTGCCTGTATGAAAATTAATAAGAGACAAACAGAAAACGAACTAGAAAACTGGGTACGTTGTTTTTTATGCGTAATATGCTTTCTTCGTCATTAATTAAAGCTTAATGTTGGACTTGTACGTCCCTGTATGGAGAATTGCTGTCATATTGAGGGCTTAATTTTTTTCTCCTCAACTTCTTGGGTCTAAGGCATTTCGTTTGTCGGTCATTCCCCTTCCCTCATTTCTCGGTCCTCCTCCTCTCCTACTAGTGCTTCTACTTGAGGGTAAAATACCCTACAGTAATTATGCCCCACTAAGGATAAAGAAAAGATGTTGGAAATCGGGGACCATCTAGCAAATTTCCTTCCTTACTTACTGCTTCCTTCTCCGAGTATTATGTTTTGATTATTGTTGTTATTACTCTTTTCTTTTAATTTTTATTTTTACATGGTTTCGTTGTCTCCACAGCCCACCTATACCCTAGAACCCTCTACCCATGGCTAGACGGCAGACGCCAACATCTCTGCTGCCTTTTGGGACGCTCTGCCACGGCGCCGCTGGTAGCTATGAGTATGGCGTCCTTTTCCACTCTCGGTTGCATCATTATTGAATTAACATTTATGTATAGATGTTATAGTGATAGCAGATGCGGCTGCGTGTTGTAAAACAGGGGCAAAAGTGACCTCGGAAATATTTATTATCCAGTCAGTGCCAAGTTGATTTTCATTTAATGTTTTGTTTTTCTTATATTAGTGCAATATTTATCCATGATAGTTAAGTTTCACAGTATTTCCTATTTTCATGTAATTTGCGAAGTTAGCATGTATTCTCGTATAATTGTGTAAACAAGCATCCTTTTATAGTACCAAAGTTTTAGAAGTAAAATCTACATTAATATATTTTTTGTTTTAATGTAAATCATGAACAGAATTGGTGTCTTTTCTTGTTCTTTGTTTATTTTTCCGGGGCAGGAGAGCGAAATTAATAGTCTTTGCTACATAATTGTTTACTTCGCTTATTAGGCGTATTATTACTCGAAATGGTTAGTAAATACTTATTTTACCACAAACATGATTCATATATATATATATATATATATATATATATATATATATATATATATATATATATATATATATATATATATATATATATATATATATATATATATATATATATGCGTGTGCGTTGTTTCTTAAAAAAACACCAGCAAGTTTAGGGTAATCAATATGAATTTTTTAGGATAATATTCGTTTAGACGCAGGGTAAAGCAACCTTGTTACCTCGCACACTCGTGGAAGCCCTGTTTCTGATACAATATTCTCTCTCTCTCTCTCTCTCTCTCTCTCTCTCTCTCTCTCTCTCTCTCTCTCTCTCTTTCTCCCTCCATATACATTCACCGCAGGAGAATACAATATTCTCTCTCTCTCTCTCCATAGGTGCTATTTAGATGCCTGTTACATTCACCGCAGGAGAAGAATTTCTTCTCTGGGAGTGTCTCCTATCATCCTTCAGGCCAGCTCCTCACATTTTTATGGAAACTGTAATAGTCTGGTTGCAAGATTTGGTGGTTGATTCTATATAATTGTCAGACTTCGAAAATAATCATCCTGCTTCTGTTTTCCTGTAGTCCTATGACCTTCCGTACTTTTCTTCTATGGGCCTGGACTAGAAAAGGGCATTAAGTTGCCCATGCCATTTGGCCTTTGTCCTTGAAAGTAACTGAAGAATAGTTAGGCTAATTGTCATGTGATTTTTGCAGGTAAAAACAAAATTAAAAATAACAGCTTTCTTTGTAATGTAGTGCTGACTACCTTTTTGTTGACATTACCGTAATCATGAATAGCAATAGGCCTTGGTACCTTCTCCGTAGCTTTCAAAGTTAGTAATTGAATTACTATGCTGTACATTTCTAGGAAAAAGTTTTCAATTATATTATTATGACAGTTTTAGATGTGGAAATATGTGAGGGAGACCTTCAGCCACATAGTTTACTAGGCCTCGTTAAAGTGGAACCGGTAACAACTGAGTCGTTATAAATATACCAGTTGTACTGTTTCATGTCAAGGTATAATTTCACTTCACGACATGCTAGAATATTTTTCTTAGTTATGTTCATCACAAATTTCGACTGTTCTTACAAGTTCCGCATGTACTGATATGTGAGTGGTTGTAATATATGAGAGATATAAAAATACACTACAGACATGAACGAGTTGGTACCCCAGAAACTTGGAATCAACAAATATGTCTCTTACTGCAGTCAGGAAACTTTAGTTACATTTACATAGGGCCATCCCCAAGACAACAGGCCAGCTAAAGCTTTGGCAGAAGTGCGAGGCAATGCCACTGTTATTTCATCGATCCGCACTGCCCGCATATTACCTACAACGGAAAGTCCTTTTGTGTGTCATTTATACGAGAACTAAAAATGGCCTCACTGACTTAGGCCTAAAACGTATAACGATCCTCAGAAATTATATCTTCGGTCTGTCTGAATTTACAAATTCCTTTACATTGAAATTATGATTTGTGAAAGTTCACGTTGAGAAAGCGATCCTTATCATCCATAAACCTATCTGTAAGTTATTCGTATCAATATAGTAAAGAATAATGTGCATATGTAGCAATTTATTCGTAACCTAGCACATCGTGATCTTACAGATGTAGAGGGGGAGAGAGGTTTAGCTGAGCCTACAAGAAGCCGTTAAGGAACTGGACCCGTTTAATGATGACATACTCGCATATTGAAAAGAGGTAGATTAAATAATTCAGGAAATACTGAAGCTTGAAAACTCCTCATAAACGACACCCCTTGGCGTAATGTCTATGACAGTTCTAGAAGACGTAACGGCTTCAGTGTCACCCTGGTAGTTTGATACCTGACTACGGTCAGTCGGGAAGGAGTGCTTTTATTCGTATATTATTTTTTTATTCCATTTTATTTTTATTCTTTTTTCCAGCGCTCTACAGCCTGTAGATATTATGGGATGTCTTTACAGGTTCACTCGGGCAGTTGAGCAGAGGGTTGAGTTTGAGCTTACAAATTAATGGTCTATTCTGGTTTAAATGTAAACTTTTTTCTTGTTTTTTCAGAACTGCCCTGGAGAAATGGCTATTCAGATTTGTGGATGGTAAGTATTGTGGCTTTGTAAGCTATTGTTCCATAATTGTTTGAATTGCTGTTGTACGCGCATTAACACATCGACGGATAATGAGCAGTACCGATAGGTAAATTCATTAGCGCTTAACTTTTGACTCATGTTTGGGTCAGAAACAAAGAAAATGCTCTTTCCCGCGATCCCATTTCTAATGCCTACCCAAAACGCGTTTTAGATTTTCAGAAACAGTAAATTCTATTTGAAAACATTGGCGCCGCTCCTCCGTGAGATGAAGGCTTTCTCGTTAGTCGAATGGCAGACTCAGGTTTCCCCATTCTCGAATTGTGTAGCCTCTCATATAAATGACACGAATAAATTGAGCTATCATTTTAGCTGTACTTTCGAGTGATGGCTATTTTTTTTTTCTAAATCCAAAAATCATAGTAGTTACGATGTGTTCGAATTCATAATTTTCAGTAATCTCGACAGCAAAAACCATGACAATTTTTATAGACTGCATCATTTTTTTTATAGATGCTGATGAAAAGCTGTACGTAGGAGCATCGTTCTCTCTCTCTCTCTCTCTCTCTCTCTCTCTCTGAAACGTAAGGTCTTCCCCTTTTGTAGATGTCTACTATGTGTGAATATGTGCATGGAAATGTAAATTTTGCTTAAGCTTACCAGTGTATATATTTTCTTGCATACGAATATGTATTTATATAATGTGTGACTTCCATAGGCATTGATTAGGAATTCAGATTAAAAGACTTCCTGTCTCCCTCGATTGCAATATTTAGAATTTTCCAAACCTACCTTGATAGCGACGATTGTGGCCTAATGAAGTTCGTCCTTTCCTTGTACTTGTGAAAAGTTTTGTGCTGGAATTTGTTTTTACTTAGATTTTTTATGCTGTTTTTTTTTGCTGTTTATTTATTTTAATACCCTTACACAAATTATTTAGTTATTTTCCCACATTCGGTTATTCTCTATGATTAGAAATACTCTCCATTGTTATCTGCTATACATGATTGCCATGAATAATAGTTCCTTTTTTAGCAACGATATTTGTGATTTAGATCATCGCCAGATGATATTATCGTATATGGCCATCTCCCATAAGTTGTTTCAACAGATAACCGTCATTAGCTCATTTAACGTCTGTACCGTAAGAACTAGTGAGTGCAACTCACTTTGCAGAGAATTAGCATCTACACTTTGTCCAGGTGCCACGTTGTCTCATTACCCAGTACCAGAAGTCTCATTGCCTTCACTGTTCAACTATAAAAAGCCATCCTGACAGTATCACAAATTTGAAAGCGCTCTCACACGAACGATTTTTTTTATATATATATCTTAGTGGTATCATACCACCCATATGGACACCAAAATAAACTTGAGTTGTCAGATGTAATGAATTATCTGTTACCGTAAACATTTCTTATTTAGTGAGCAGTCAGTATACTGTTAGGTCCCGAGCTGTCGCCGCCGGGACCAACCAACATGACGCACCGAGACTCCCAGGAAACACAGATCTAGCACTCCCGTTTCAAGCGATCTTTTATGTATGTTTTAGAAGATACTTTATGTCCTTGTCAGAACTGTAATTACTAATGTATGTACGGCATTGCAAGCTTTCTAACCGTATGTATTTGAAACCTCTTCCAAATTTGTATATAAAATTATTAACCTCTCTTCAGGTGTGAGAAAACACATCTATCTACAGACGTCCCTCTGTTTTCCTTTTATGTCAAATTCTACTTTTCCGCTCCTAAAGACTTTCCTCTCGTAAATAAATTTATTAGCAAGAGCATTATGCAAAGGACATTTGCCATCTTTAAGTAGATTTGGCGTAAAAAGAAAAGCCTGACAACTGTTGTATCACAATACTGTATTGAAAGGAGGAACTCGTTGCTGGAATATGTTACATATCATACCTAAAGGCCCCAGTTAATCATGCTTCTATTATATTGTTAGTGAAAATACCACCATCACGGGAACGGATCTCACAAACAAGTAAAGTCCGTTTCAGAGAACGATATATGAACTTCTCTATGTTTAACTCATACCAAAAGCCTTATACCAAAAATTAGCCAAGGTGTATCCATCCAGTAAAATAAGGATGTCACAGCTTCAGAAGAAACCAACAAATGTAAAACAGCATCTGAGTTTTCTCCCACACGCTTTTACTGTTGATTCTTGATGCCTGGATACAAATACCTTGACCTTCTTTTGAAAGATTAGTAAGTGTATATCTTGAAGAGAATTGTCTTTGAACATATGGCATGGATAAGTTCCATTTATCGTTAAACAAGCATGGAATGTTTTCGTAGAAAAATTTCAACCTTTAATTTTTACAAGTATATGCAGAAACAAAGAGGCCAGGCAGGCGGGGGGGATACTGCGAGTATTTAAGGCATTTCGAAGGTGGTGATTAGTAGGTATGACTTATGATAAGATATCTGAGGTTTTGGTTAAAGGTCGACCAGTTACTGGTGTCCGCAAGAATGATTTTCCTTGATGATGACGTTGCAGATCTGCAGTGGGCATGAAGAAATTCAACAATGACTTGAGAAAATTATCTGATCATCCACCAACCCGTGCCATTGGAGGAGGGAGATCCTTGGGGGCAGACCTTAACGTAGGCCTAGTGAAGCTGCTAGATTAGGTCAGTACCGTGTTCCCAGCCGGGAATGGCAAATGGAATGTTTATGGTTATCTTGGCGCAGCTCGACCCTGCATTTTCCACACATGTAGGACAAAGCGTAGGAGGTGATGGCCGTCTTACAAAGATTAACTTAACGACATCGGTCGCTTCGGCAAGCGATGACGTCTCGAGACAGTGAATTAGATTGCTGTCTCATCCAGTGAAAAAGGACTAAGGCTTGCGTTGGTGGAGACTTCAATTTGTGGGGATTAGTATGGGACTTTTTTTAGAGCAGCTCATAGAATTGACTTCCCTTAGAATGCAGTTTGTTGTGGACATATTTGTCAGAATCGACAGACATGTTAGTAGATAGGTGATGTAAAATGGGTAACAGGCACAGTAAGAAAAAAGTAGAGATAGAAATATGCGAAATGAAAATTTTTTTATATAAATTGCCCAAGTCTCTCGTATTTTGCCTTATACTGATTTAAATTTGAATTTGAAGTTGAAAACCTATTGAGTAGGCTGGTTTTCTTTGTCCAACAAAAGAGCCAATCTATGGCCTGAAGATGACGTCCATAAGCATCCTTACCTGTGGTGCCACAGTTGTCTGCTTTGGTTAAATTCTGGCAACAAGATGGAAATACTCCAAAAAGCAAATACTTTAAAGTGTCATGCAGTATTACCTTAATATCTGTATCTATTGCTGATTTTGTCTGTTTATCTCTATGTTATTTTCTCTTGTTTACTATCTTTTCACGTATCGGCCTTCTCTTCTGCATAGGTTATTTTTTCCAAGTCGAAGATCTGTTAGGTTTGTCCCATATTTTAATTTTGCTAGCTCTCTCTTCTCAAGCAAATCAACTGCCGTATGTTTCATATTACATGCACTACATCCACGCATTCAAAATCCCAACACAATTTTGTTTTTATTTATTTATTTATTTTTTGCAATACAGTACAGGGGATGGCACTGCAGACCCCACCATGACCTTGGTCACTTGGTGACTTTTACACCACACAGAGGGACAAGAATGTTGTTATATAATTTATTTTTCCTGGTATCCCAGAGGAGTGAACGCACGGTTGCCATTTGCCGTAGGTGAATTTCTTTTGTTTGTCATATTTCAATATAATTACATTACAAAAGTTATCTATGAAGCTTTCGTCATGGGTATTGGAGTGTTGCCAACTATATGTGTCTTTAGGCGAAAAGAAACTTCTGCTATGTGATTTAGATCATTGCGTAATGTGTAAAGGAAGGTAGAAGTTTATGTATTACTTTTTTTCTTTTTTTATTCCACTTCTTTTGTTTCACGTTAACAGATCTGAGGAAGACTGTGCTAAAGGACAAAAAATAAACAAACAGATTATATTATCAAAAGAACGTAAATAGAGCAAAAGTCCCAAAAACTGAAAAAAAACTTATCGGATGGATATGAAAATTCGCATCAGAACTCAGGTAAAACATAAATCAAATAAAAGTGCTCCTAAACGCTGTTAGTGTCCCATTTAATGTTTACGTCGGTCCTCTGATCAGGAACTGCGCCGAGATGAGGCAAAAGATTAAAAAAAAAAATAGAAAAACGTTTTAGAAAGTAAAAGTTGTGCCTTCCTGTTTACACAACCACCGGTAGTTGTTTGAGTTCAAGCAAAAACATGCTCTATGAAACCTGGTGTAGTCTCTTTGACCTTTCAGGCGATGCTCTCTCTCTCTTTCTCTTTCTCTCTCGCTGTTCGTACTAAATATGGATAATAAATATTAAGCGTATTAGTGTTGTCGGACATCGTAGAATTTACTATATATGTGTATATATATATGTATGTTTCTGTACACACACGTGTATGTATATATACAGTATGTATATATATACATACACATGTGTGTATAGAAACATACATTATATATATACATATATACGGTGTATACATATAACTATATATGTATAATATATGTAATGCATGTATGTTTCTATACACACACACACACACACACACACACACATATATATATATATATATATATATATATATATATATATATATATATATATATATATATATATATATATATCAAAGTTTCCCCTAACGGGGGGCTGGTTCCAGAGGAAAAAGCAAATAATGGTCCCTCTTCATCCATACTTTTACTTCTGTACCATAAATGAACCCCATGTATACATACATTATATATATACACATACATAGGGTACGTTTATGCCATAAATGAACCCACCATGTGCCCCAGAAGTTGCTTCAAACACCTGCGCAGAAGGCGCATCAGCAGCACGTCGAACTGCACCATCTACCTCTGTCTTGCACCCACGCTCACACTTTCTGGATATTAAGGATATTCCTTTCAAGTTACTCTTTTACTCTATCTACCCCACACTTTGCAGGTCTTCCTGTTCTCCTTCCTAACATCTCTGAATTGTACACTTTTAGATAAACTGTCTCCCTCAACCAATTCCATGGGACAGAACCATCTCAAATCAGACTGATCCTCCCCTTCATCTGTGTTAACCGTTTTGCTGTTTCTTCTCTGTATCTAGACAGTCCTCAGTCATTCAGCAATTCTTCTTAAGCATCATATAATATGTAAACGATTCCACTCTACAGCTTCGTTTTATATTTGGATTTTATGCCATCCTCACTTCATTGCCATAAAGGATAGTTGGCTCATTCTCTTCATACATAATAACTTTGGCTCTCATTGACACCCCAAATCCTTTCCCAATCTTTTGCACTAACTCTGCAATCTTCCTTGGTTTGCCTATTTTATGGCTCAGTTCTTCTGTCATCCTACCGCAATTTACTATATTCACTTCCAGACGCCTGTACAAATCAACAACTTCATGGTTTCCATTTACCCTCATAACCTTATTTTAGATCAGTGTTCTTCTCTTGTAGACGCGTTCAAACTTATTAGTTACTGCAATTTCTATTTACTATCCATAGTTAGTAGTATATCATCAGCCAACATTATTCACTACATACTGTGTTTTTTACCCATTTTCTGTTCACACAACTGTGAACCTAAATCCATTGTCCATTCTCTGACTTCCTGACTGTCCATAAGTACATGAAACAGCCATGGAAACACACACTCCCATGCTGCACCCCCATTTTTATACCAAACCAATCACTCTTTTGTTTGCATATTCTTACATGTTTCAATTTTTTTTTTCATAAAAACTTCAATCCCAGCTAGTCTTTTGTATAAAAAACTTTTAATCACTCAGCAATCAGTGATAGAGTTTACATTCCTTAGTATACTGAATAATGTTATGCCCCTTTATCTTACACTGAGTTCTCTGTTACCTCTACCCTTATATAGAGAAACAGTCATTCCTCTCACTTACTCAATTGGAACTGCTCCCTTCTCTAGACATACATTACATATCTTGGTCAGCCACTTAATTATACTTTCACCACTGTATCAAAAATCTTACCTGGAAACCCATCAACACTTGCTTGTTCGTTCTTTAATCAAATTAATTGCTTCCTTATATCCTGGACAGTCATTTCTACAAGCATGTCAAACTTATGCCAACAAACTTCACTCTACGCCATTCAGTAGCACCTCTCTTCCATCCACCATAGTCTGTACATCTTGAAAATACTCACTCCACTAACCCAGTGCCACTTTTCACTTCAAACATCACGTAATCTGAGATCCATTTGTTTATTAACCGTTCTCTCTTCGTTTATTCCCCTTTAGAACGCATTTTTATTTTCTTAAAGTTCTTCCTCACCTTTTCTCTTATATTTTCAATACTCGTTTTCTTTTGCCTCTCCCAGTCTTCTTGGCTAACCTATCCATCCTCCTGTATAACTGTACGTGATCTCCTCTGTCATATACTGTAATTTCAGGTCAGACAACCTTTTTTTCTTCACTGAAAGTCTCAT
Organism: Macrobrachium rosenbergii; assembly: GCF_040412425.1. NCBI lineage: Eukaryota > Metazoa > Arthropoda > Malacostraca > Decapoda > Palaemonidae > Macrobrachium > Macrobrachium rosenbergii. The sequence continues at coordinate 26,478,750 of NC_089790.1, forward strand.
TTCCTTATCCTACCATTAAAATGAAAGACACACATGCGTGCCTACTTACATCTGCATGCTTTTGAAAAGTTGACCGTCTTCGAAAGTGAGCTAACATGCTGATTCCACAATGCCCTAGGGTAAGGACCGAGGTGCACGCCACATTTCCTTGAAGTGTTACAATTCTGATTTCGTGATGTCCTCGGGAAAATTGAAAAGGTCACGTTCTGTTGATATATACTCGTACTTTACAAAATTACTACGATTCATTTAATTTGATTTATTAGAATAATTCTTGAATGATAAAATTAACTTAAGAATGTTCACATAACGGGATTCTTGGCACCTACATGATCACTGTATAGTTAATGTCTAAAATTCGTATTGGCCTATTGATGGCTGAAACAGCTTTCAGCATAAGAAACATAAATCGAGAGGCATAGCAGCAGTTTTCGTCATTTTGTTCAAAACTTCAGTGTTGAAAATAGGAGGTGCAGAAAACTGGGAAATGTTGTCTCAATAATAGATGCCGCAGATGTAGATGCATTAGCAGTTAATACAAATTGTCGCTGAGAAAGATTGTGTCCATGATGTATGATATAATGTACACGCAATTTCAACATGTCGATTATTGTGTTTTGCATAAAAATTTAGACTATCTGTATCCCAATTTGTTTCCGCTACCTTGCCGAGGATGCTATATTCAACCAAATAGCCACTGCTCACAACCCTTTGGTGATGCCTCAGCCTCTGTATTTGAACTTTCGTGCTTGAAGAGAAACTCGGCCCCACTTTCTCTTCGCTAACTTCTTTACTGTTTAGGCATCTTCTTTACTGTTTAGGGATCATTGAAAGAAAACTGTTTCCTACTTGTTAGTTTTCTGTAAAAGAAAAGTATCGTGCTGGCTTTATCTGTCCGTCTGCCCTCAGATCTTAAAAACTACTGAGGCTACAGAGTTGCAAATTGGTAAGTTGATCATCCACCCTCCAATCATCCAACATACCAAATTGCAGCCCTCTAACCTCAGTAGTTTTTATTTTTATTTAAGGTTAAAGTTAGCCATAATCGTGCATCTGGCAACGATGTAGGACAGGCCACCACCGGCCCGTGGTTGAAGATTCATGGGCCGCGGCTTATACAGCATTATACCGAGACCACCGAAAGATAGATATATTTTTTGTGGCCTTGATTATACACTGTACAGAAAACTCGATTGCCCTGAAGAAACTTCGGCGCATTTTACTTGTTGTCTCATAGAGATGACTTTTCTCTCCGCTGAATTTGACGCCAGTTATCTTGTCTGTTCTTCTCTTCTGCTCATAAGGACGTTCTCATCTGTCGTCGTTTGATGTGCACTGTTGTTCATGGTGGATTGTGTTGATAGTAATAATGATAATGAAAATATGTCGTTTTGTGTTACACTTAAGTTAGGTAGAATTTAACAACTTTATATTGTGGGTAATGAAAAAAAAGCAGGATTATTGCAAGTGGAATGAATGACCGACTTAACTGCGCTCCCACTGTTACGATCATTTGTCTGATAACCAGCAAGATACCACCCCTCCCCCTCTCTCTCTCTCTCTCTCACACACACACACACACACACACACACACACACACACACACACACACACACACACACACACACAGTCGGCCTGACAAACGATATCGGCACGCAACAGTGAATAATGAATGATTTCCCTTATGGTTAATCAATACCACATTTATATAAGGGCCGAGTCAAGGACAGGACTCCTGTCTTAAACACTTCCATAGCCCAGTTACCCTCCTTTCCAGTCCTCACTATGTAACTTGATTGTTTGATCATAAGTTATCTGGCGTTACATACGTAAGTTGAGTTCCCCCTCTTCCCTCCTCCTAAACCATCTGGATTATACGCCCGTCTTAATTTACCGGTTGTCTGCTTATTACTACACATGTAACGCTGTGGTCGTGGTTGTACAAGAATCAAACTAGACGAATTCTTTGCTTGTTGATTTAGACGCTAAGTCATCACTCACCTGAAATTTTGGTACAGGACCTTTTCCCTTTTTTTTCTTTTACTATTTCTGCTCTATAGTGTGGTTGGTTATGTGTATATAATTGTGTATCATGTAATGTTTGTTCATGTTTATAAGATGCTTAAAGACAATTGTATGCATGCACTTCGTACATATAGGTAAAAATTAAACATGTTTTTTACGTGCTAACACACTTTCCAATAAATGTAAAACATATAAATAAACTTGAATAATATTACAACATAGACACACTCGGGAAATTCATACGAGTTCATCATTTTCATATTTGCTTTCCTCTAAGATTTCTCGAAGAAATCCATTTTTTCAGAAAATCATTTTACTCTGATTTATTCACGAGTCCTCGGGATATTTTTCATGTACTTTTTTTTTCTTTCCAAGGATGAACTATCACGTACGAAAGATTTTCTTTGTGTTAAAAGTCAAGAATTTTAGTAATCAACTCTAAACTAAATTTTACCTTTTGCTTCCGTCTGCTTGAACATTTTCCTCACAGGTTTCCAGGGCATTGTCAGTATAAAAGTCACGTCGCAAATACAAGTTTTACTTGATGCGTTTACAGGCAAAAACCTCACCAGATCGTGTGACATTGCAATCAGTTCACCTCACAAATACTGCGAAGAGAAACCCATTGCCTAATAGAAAAGCGATGGCAAAAAAAAGAAGAAAAAAAAAAACTCGCTTTTGGGAGCAACGACTGGACCCAGAGGCTCCGGATTGCATCGTGGCTCATTAATACAACTAGGACTCTTGGGTGTAGGAGCCAGGAATCCAGTTCCTCCTTTTTGTACTCGGGAGAGTTCACTTTCATTTTCGTCGGTATTTTAAAGCTCCTTTTCCTGACCCTCGTCTGTGCTTTGAAATAAAGACCTTGGCCTATTTTATGTTAGTTATGACCGTTTAGAACAATACTGTATATAGAAATGTGTTTTAGTCTTCTGTAAAAGAAAACTGTTGAGATGGCTTTGTCTGTCCTTCCACACTTTTTTCTGTCCGCCCTCAGATCTTAAAAACTACTGAGGCTAGAGGGCTGCAAATTAGTATGTTGATCATCCACCCTCCAATCATCAAGCATACCAAATTGCAGCCCTCTAGCCTCAGTAGTTTTTATTTTACTTGAGGTTAAGGTTAGCCATGTATCATGCGTCTGGCAGAGCTTTCCGGAGGCGTCGCCGACGCACCTTCACTTGACCGCGTCTGGGGAGCAACTGAGCGCAGAGCAGAGAGCTTCATACAGCAGTATACGCTGTACAGACTCGATTACGCTGAAGAAACGTCGGCGCAGCTTTTGCTTGTTTTATTGTTATATTCAAGTTTTTGTAAACCATTAGCAAAATAAAAATAAAAAAAGAAACATTTCATACAGAAACGAAATCATTGTATACTTATAACCATACACCTATTGATGACAAAAAGTAAGTGCTTTTTTGTTTAGCACCAGAAAGAACCCAGACCTCAGACATAAGACCAGAACATAAACAACAGATCTCCTTTGCATTGTTGTTAATGTGGACAATAGGGCCCGCTGCTAAATTAGTCAGTTGCTTTAACTTCGTCAAGTTCATGCGAGTGCATTTCGTTTTGACTACAGCTGTTGAAAGCCATATACTGGATATGCAGCTAATGTTTACGTTCACGGTGAACCTATTTTTCCAATGAGCACGTTCTTTTTTTCTTTTTCGTACCCTTCACAGTCAGTATGTTATTAATGTCCCAGAATGCTGTGCGGGTTTTGGTAATTAAATTAGTCATGAACATCCTATTTCACTAAAAAGCATGTTTCGGTACGAATACTCTCTCTCTCTCTCTCTCTCTCTCTCTCTCTCTCTCTCTCTCTCTCTCTCTCTCTCTCTCTCTCTCTCTCTCTCTCTCCCTCCTCGCTTGCTGGTTTTTATTTAGTAAAATATCTTCGGAAATAAAATATTTTGTTTAAAGCCGCTTTGATTCCTCCTTTTCATTATGATTTTTTATGAAAAAAAGAACGGCCGGAGTGGTGTTTACATTTCCAATGCCTGAAAATTCAGTGGTTTATTTCATTAATAATTCAGCCAGCAGTACTTCTCCTCAACTAAAAATTTGTTGTACTCCATATACAAACAAACCAGATTTAATTTTTTTCTACTTGACTTGGCTTCAGAACCAGACACCTGTGTATTCTTGAGATAATGTTGCTACCACTGATCTGATGATCAGCTTCCTCACACCGTAATTTCCTTTTCACACTGTAAATGTGTGAGCCTCATAGTTTGGGGCATAAAAGTTTATGAGATTCACCTCCACTTGGTGCTTGATGGTACCAATTGTTACCTATTCCAGCTCTCTTACAACTTTTTAAGTAGACCTGCTTCTTTGATATCCTTCTAAACTAATATACATGCATGTATACACACAATCTCACTGCTGTCTACCTCAACCTTCATATTGCTGAATGGGCTATGTTCGAAAATTCCATATATCGAATCTATTAAGGTTTTTATATTCCCAAAGTCTCTTTCACAGCATCTTCTTTTTTAGAGAGTTCATGCAATTACGAACTTTCATAGTTTCTCTTTCTCTATAAATTTGATTTTAAGAACTTTTTAAAGGAAGACTAAACCCGTACAAAGCCCAGTGCCCTCTGCACTTAATTTCTGACTTTTCATATACTTTGTCCGATCCGATCTAACTTCATCTTATAATCATGACGTTTATTACCCTATCTTTCATTTCGACACTCTGTGTATCCAGATTGTTTCGACCATGCCCGAAAGCTATCTTATCATCAGAGCTCTGGTTTGGCTCATAAAGATCAGTGTTCCTTTCCCTCTGCGTAACTTTGTCTCAGATAGTTAACCGTCATATAGGCTTCATTGTTCCAAGTTTGAAATATTTTGCTCTCTCTCTCTCTCTCTCTCTCTCTCTCTCTCTCTCTCTCTCTCTCTCTCTCTCTCTCTCTCTCTCTCTCTCTCTCTGTGTGAAAAAGATTTAGAGGATGTCCAACTAACCTGTGACACTGTCTATACATTAATAGTTCAGATCCTCTTTATCTTTCCTGTAAAATAGCTTCAGTTTTTTTTTTTATAAAAAAAAAGTAATGGCTCATTTTTATGTACAGATCTTAATTATGACTCTCCTCCTCCTCCTAGGTGCTCTCGTAACAACGTGAGACAGCATGTTTCCATATATGATGCTGTGAGAATGACGTAGCTTGAATTTTTGAACTCATCATGCTTTTGTTCTACTTAAATTGTGTTACCTCACATCTTCCTTGTGCATCTCTGCGGCATCTTTCGGAATTTAGGAATTTGACTTTCATGATTTTTATCCTTTTCTTTCAAAAATCGGTCTCTAAATGAAAAATGTTCAAACCTACTCGTAAGTAACCATGTATTCGTTTGACCAAAAAAGAGGGACTATTTTAGTTGGTGGAGACCCAGAGAGGTCTAAAGATTCTTCCATTCTTGGGGGTTGAATTCATAAGGACGTCAGTGGATTGCACCTGAAGGCAAATCAGAAAAAGACCAGAGAAAAGAGAAGGGCCCCTACGACCTGTAGAGAAGTCGCATTGCCCATAATTCCCAAATAAAAAATAAAAGAGAGAGAAGACGGTGACGGGAGGGGAGCCGAGAAAAGGTTGAAGGTAGATGTCCTTTTTTCAAGAAAATCGGGTCATCTCCTTCACCACTTAACCTACTGGATGAATTATGAACACACCTTCACCCGGCTGCAAAAACTGGGTCTCGTAATATTTTTTTTTCAAGTAACATTGTTTGGGTTGGAACCTATGTCTTGTATCTTTATCCCTCGAAGAACACCGGTGAACCTGTCATCTGGAGCTGCGTCTAAATGCTGCCAACAGACGTTTTTCGTCATCCTTGAGGTGTGGGAACCACTGCAACAAGCTTGACGAGACAACTTTGATTTTGGAAGTAGAACTCATTTCCTCATGCCTCCGAATCCGATGACTTTTGTTGTTTTCTTTCTCTGGAAGTTTCCGGTTTCAGCTGTCGAAGGGTGCGTCTTATACTCAGTGTGGTTGCAGGCAGAACCCAGTCTATCGCCATGTGACTTTTATTTCTCTCTCTCTCTCTCTCTCTCTCTCTCTCTCTCTCTCTCTCTCTCTCTCTCTCTCTCCAAGTGTGCATGTGTGTGTTTGTTACCTTTTTTTTACAATTAAAGACTAGAAATAATACTACTTTACATTTTTCGACTAGATAAAACATGTACATAATTGGTCGTGTTTCCTTACAAATGAATTTATAGAAAAAGTATGCTTAAAAAAGCTTTAGCTACAATTATGTGTATGTATGTATATATATATATATATATATATATATATATATATATATATATATATATATATATATATACATATATATGTATATATATACAGTTTATATATATGTGTGTATATATATATATATATGTATATGTATGTGTATATATATATATATATATATATATATATATATATATATATATACATATATATATATATATTATTTGTGTGTGTGGCATCCCATGAAATCTTATGTGGTTTTCATCTGGTAGATAGGGAATTTCTTCGCCAAGGTCCTCCTGTCCACAATTATGATATAGTGCTGTACTTTTGAGGGAGTGCTGATCACTCATATCTGTCGTTTCTCTTCTCTCTCTCTCTCTCTCTCTCTCTCTCTCTCTCTCTCTCTCTCCCCTTTATCATCGGCGACCCACAACAATCAACTGCCACCTACTACATACTTCACGGTACAGACTTTTGGTTAATAGAAGTATAATGGATTCTGAAGTAAGAACATCTCTATGTTCGGGTCTACTCGCTTGTAAGAAGTGTGCTGGCACCTGCGCTGTAAGCCCACAGAGAGAGGGAGAGAGAAACAGGTAAGATTAATGTCTATCACTTCTAGTCCCATTAATTATTTAGTTGCTAGGTTAGCCAGCCCTCTTCCAGAATACCACAGGATTCTCAGTCTTTTCACATCGGGTTGTGTAGTTCAACTGATGCCCAGGACCAGTTTTTTTTTTTTTTTTTTTTTATTTCAACGGCTACCTTATTTGGAGTGCACGAGGCGGGGATATAGGGCAACAAATACGTAACGTTACTAAGTTACAGCTCGGTACGACATAAATTTCAGTAATTACACTTTCGGACTTTCACTGAGAGAAGAAAAGACTATAGTCAGTGGGAGGTAATTGATGTTCGTTTCTGACCAATGAAAACTTAATTTAAGGCTTCAGGGCCTTATTAGGGTTCATTACCACGATCAGTCTGCTGAAATTTGTTACAGGTTTCAGTAATAACTGGAGTTCTACAAGGTTAGGATGCTAATATTTCCACCAGCTTTCCTCCTTTGGATCCGTTCTCTCGATTATTCATAATGTGGTTCTATGTTTCTCTACGATGATATATTGGTGTAGAGAACCTTCTTGGCAAGTACAAATTTTCTCTATTCTAGATATTTCATTGACAGGCTTATATGTATGCAAATAATATACTCGTATAATATTTTTTCTATTTGAACGTAATTTTCGTCATTTTACTCCAAAATAATCTCCTCATCTATGTGCACAGTACGATGATAGTTGAGTCATTATTTTATCTTACACTGGTAATAGAGAGAAGGAAAAAACATTGTTTTTGCAATGGTTTCGTAATTGTTACTCTACTATAACGAGTAACTGGTATCTTTTTCGGATTATCAAACCTTGAGTTCTCTCTCTCTCTCTCTCTCTCTCTCTCTCTCTCTCTCTCTCTCTCTCTCTCTCTCTCACACACACACACACACACACACACACACACACACACACACAATGTATATTATACATACACTAGCGAGAGGCGTGCCCTATGCTGCGCGCGAGGCAGGAAGGCAGTTGATGGACTCCCTGTTTAAACGCGGCTGCCAGTCTTGAACTAGGTAATTCGTCTTAAGGACTTCTCTTCGGGTGTTTCTTTGACCTCATACAAATCAACGTTGCAATACCTATGGTCATCGTCGCCATTAATAAACAATGTGGCCTCAAGGGAATAAAAAATAAAAAAAACATAAAATATCCAAGAAATTTATAAAATGGTAAGAATACACTGACGATACGTTATAAATTTTCAAGAAAACCAGATTCCTCCGCGAACTTCAAAATATCCTCTCCGAGATCCCTGAAAAGAGGATAATTACCCTCTTCATCAATGAGCTCTGAGAAGAAACGATTTCTTAAGTTCCTAAGGTTGGGAAACTGAACCAGCACAAAGTGCTACACAGAGACTGATGACAATAATACGAAATACACTTTCCTTTGAATGAATTCTTGCCATGTGAGAATTTTGATACAAACTAATTGGTGCAGAGTAGAGTATAAAAATTAAAAAAAAAAAAAGCCTTGGTGGCTTTTGGGCCCTATCCTTGAAGTTCTTGGGCCCTCTCCAGGCCCGCTTCCCGTGCCTGGCAGAATACCTGCCTTCCTCTGAGGAAACAGCCTCTGGATCGGACCATTCCCTTCAAGGCTGCCCTTAAGAGACAGGCGAGCCTTGGAGGGCTTTCGGGCCTCATCCTTGAAGTTCTTGGGCCCTTTCTAGGCCTCCTTCCCCAGCCTGGCAGGATACCTGCCTTTCTCTGAGGGAGCAGCTTCTGGATCGGACCATTCCCTTCAAGGCTACCCTCAAGAGATTGACGAGCCTTGGGGGCTTTTGGGACTTATCCTTGAGGTGCTTGGGCCCTCTCCAGGCCTGCTTCCCTAGCCTGGCAGGTTATCTGCTTCCTCTGGGGAAGCAGCCTCTGGGTTGGACCCTTCCCTTCAAGGCTGCCCTCAAGAGACTGGTGAGCCTTTGGGGTTTTCGCACCTCATTCTTGAAGTTCTTGGGCCCTCTCTAGGCCCGCTTCCCCAGCCTGGCAGAATACCTGCCTTCCTCCAAGGAAGCAGCCTCTGGATCAGACCCTTCCCTTCAAGGCTGCCCTCAAGAGACTGGCTAGCCTTGGAGGCTTTTGGGCCTCATCCTTGAAGTTCTTGGGCCCTCTCCAGGCCCGCTTCCCCATCCTGGCAGGATACCTGCCTTCCTCTGAGGAAGCAGCCTTTGGGTCGGACTCTTTCCTTCAAGGCTGCCCTCAAGAGACTGGTGAGACTTGGGGATTTTGGGCCTCATCCTTGAAGTTCTTGGGCCCTCTCCAGGCTCTCTTCCCCAGCCTGGCAGGGTATCTGTCTTCCTCCGAGGAAGCAGCCTCTGGGCCGGACCCTTCCCTTCAAAGTTACCCTCAAGAGTCTGGCGAGCCTTTGGGGATTTTGGGCCTCATCCTTGAAGTTCTTGGGCCCTCTCCAGGCACGCTTCCCCATCCTGGCAGGATACCTGCCTTCCTCTGAGGAAGCAGCCTTTGGGTCGGACTCTTCCCTTCAAGGCTACCCTCAAGAGTCTGGCGAGCCTTGGGGCTTTTGGACCCCATCCTTGAGGTGCTTGGGCCCTCTCCAGGCCTGCTTCCCCATCTTGGCAGGATACCTGCCTTCCTCCGAGGAAGCAGCCTCTGTGTCGGACCCTTCCCTTCAAGGCTGCCTTCAGGAGACTGGCGAGCCTTGGGGGCTTTTGAGCCTCATCCTTGAGATGCTTGGGCCCTCTCCAGGCCTGCTTCCCCATCCTGACAGGATACCTCCCTTCCGAGAAAGCAGCCTCTGGGTCGGACCCTTCCCTCCAAGACTGCCCTCAAGAGACTGTCGAGCCTTGGGGATTTTGGGCCTCATCCTTGAAGTTCTTGGGCCCTCTCCAGGCCTGCTTCCCCAGCCTGGCAGGATACCTGCCTTCCTCCGAGGAAGCAGCCTCTGGGTCGGACCCTTCCCTCCAAGACTGCCCCCAAGAGACTGTTGAGCCTTGGGGATTTTGGGCCTCATCCTTGAAGTTCTTGGGCCCTCTCCAGGCCCGCTTCCCCAGCCTGGCAGGATATCTGCCTTCCTCCGAGGAAGCAGCCTCTGGGTCGGACCCTTCCCTCCAAGACTGCCCTCAAGAGACTGTCGAACCTTGTGGATTTTGGGCCTCATCCTTGAAGTTCTTGGGCCCTCTCCAGGCCTGCTTCCCCAGCCTGACAGGATACCTGCCTTCCTCCGAGGAAGCAGCCTCTGGGTCGGACCCTTCCCTCCAAGACTGCCCTCAAGAGACTGTTGAGCCTTGTGGATTTTGGGCTCATCCTTGAAGTTCTTGGGCCCTCTCCAGGCCCGCTTCCCCAGCCTGACAGGATACCTGCCTTCCTCCGAGGAAGCAGCCTCTGTGTCGGACCCTTCCCTCCGAGACTGCCCTCAAGAGACTGTCGATTCCTTGGGGATTTTGGGCCTCATCCTTGAAGTTCTTGGGCCCTCTCCAGGCCCGCTTCCCCAGCCTGGCAGGATACCTGCCTTCCTCCGAGGAAGCAGCCTCTGGGTCGGACCCTTCCCTCCAAGACTGCCCTCAAGAGACTGTCGAGCCTTGGGGATTTTGGGCCTCATCCTTGAAGTTCTTGGGCCCTCTCCAGGCCCGCTTCCCCATCCTGGTAGGTTACCTGACTTCCTCCGAGGAAGCAGCCTCTGGGTCGTACCCTTCCCTTCAAGGCTGAATTTTCATTTCCATTGTCATGATGCAGTTTTCTTCAGGAAGTTCTGTTTTAGCTTCTGTATCTTCTCCTTTTAAACGATATGCGTTGATATCCAAGTCCCTTCACCATACTCTTTGCTTTCTCTTACCCAGGTTTTCAAATATGACACCTGCTCTAATTTAAGGCTTCGAGACGATTTGAGACATCTCGGAGATTGTTCCTGGAGACTTTGGAGTTCGGCGCCTGCGCGAATGGCATTTCTCTCGTCCTTCCAGGAACCGGAGACTGAAGGATTCCAAAATGTCTCCAAGGAAAACCCCGAAGGTTTTAGATCATTCTAACATCGCATTTACCATTACGTAGAAAACACCTCAAGGTCTCTACCTTTTATTTCGTATAAATTCTTCGGTTCCCCCATGCCACTGTCTTCCTCTCTTCTTGATTATTTCCTTCCTTATTTCGAATGAAGAACGTGCGTCCTTAAGTGAGAATACAACTGTAGAGCTGCTGAATAAATCCATAATCGCAGAAAGCAGGAACCGCGATTCATTACTTCGGGAAGTAGTCCATATTTTCTTCGGTAAACAATTGTAGAATTAAGTCATCTGCCATTCCCCTGATGTACTTTTCCCTCTGGAAAATCTTTTAGTCGATCTTCTTCGTCATGCAATCCATTTTAACCACACTTTAACCTCTTTGCTCACATTCTGTCTCTGAAGGCTTCAAAAAGACTTGGAGGATCCCGGAGATGGCCGCTGGCGGCCTTGGAGTCAGTGTACCTACTGAGTTATAGCGATATACGCATGCACGATTGGCATTTCTCTCGTCCTTTCAGGAGCTGGTGACGGAAGGATTCTAAACTCTTTCAGGGAAAACACGAAGAATTTACGTTACCAGACGACAATGATTTTCTTGACAGCTTTATTGCCACGAAAATATCAATATTTTAAAAAAAGAAAGAAAATTAATGTAAATTTAGCGAAGAATCATCATCATCGTATCCTTTTCTCTCGTCGTCGGATATATATATATATATATATACATATATATATATATATATATATATATATATATATATATATATATATATATATATATATATATATATATATATATATATATATATATATAATATATATAATATATATATATATATATATGAATATAAGAAGGCCCATAAAACACTATTTAAACGTTGAAACCATATATTTCGGGCACTAGCTTCTGTGCCCCTGTTCACTGGTAGAATATGGACAGGTGGAAAGTTACAATGGTATATATACAAAAACATACAGGTGTGGCCCTAGGCCTCCGATGTTTATGGAGGTGGCGTTTCTTAAGGAGGAGAATGACCAAATTCCCTAGTGGTTTTTGGCCTCATTAGCTCCCGTTTGGCGATGGATCTGGCGGTCGCGTTTCTTGGGTCATCTTCTTCATGAGGGGTTTGAGGATTAAGGTGTCGATGTCATCCGATTTCCAATGTCCTCCTGACAGGTTCATATTGTTGGTTTGATTGATGATAGCAGATTCCAGCATCCTTCTTTTGTACGGACAGCTACTTTTGAAAACCAACTCCGCCCCATTCCAGTTAATGACATGCCCTGTATTTCTGATATGTAGGAAAATTCCCGAACTCTCCGAAGCGTAACGTACTGATCTTTTGTGTTCTGTTATTCTTTGCGAGAGCGATCTACCTGTCTCGCCTACGTAGATGTCCTGACAATTACTACACGGTATCTTGTAAACTTCGGCTTCTTCCCTTTTGTTATTTAAGTATACGTTAACGGGCGAACTCCCGATGGATTTGGGATAATGGAAAATGAAAGGATTGTTAGGCCTGAGTTGTTCGGAGGCCTTTTGGATGTTTTCATCGTACGGAAGCTTTATTTTGTTGTTGAAATCTATTTGTCTGTTGTGAGTGGGACCTTTATAGTATATTTTATTCGCCTTGTTAATAGCCCTCTCGATAATGTGTGGTGGATATAGCAGTTGCGTTAGGTGTTGGCGGATCGTGTTAAATTCTTTATCCAGGTACTCATTTGAACATATCCTAAGTCCTCTGAGGAATAAGTTGCACCCTATCATGATTTTTACGGAGACGTCGTGGTAGCTTAAGAAATGAATGTAGGAGACAGTGAAGGTGGGTTTTCTATATACTGTAAATGCATACCTGTTCTGTTTTCTTATGATCAGTACATCTAGGAACGGCAGTTTTCCGTCCTTTTCCCATTCTGTTATAAATTTTATGGTCGGAACTAGCGAATTTAGCCTGTTAAAAATTCATTAAAGTCCCCCAGCTATTGTCCCAGAAAGTAAAGATATCATCTACGTATCTAAGCCAGATCATATTATGGGGTTTGATAGACGACAAAAGTTCTGTTTCGAAATATTCCATGTACAAGTTTGCTAGAAGGGGTGATAGGGGACTTCCCATGCTACAGCCAAATTTTTGTTTGTAAAAATTACCATTGAAAGAAAACACGTTGTTAGTTACACAGAGGTTGATAAGTTTTAAAGTTTTATCTGTGGCAAGAGGAAAATGGTCTTCATATGGTTGTAACTTCCTCTCTAAGAAAGACAACACGTCGGCAATCGGGACTTTGGTAAATAATGACTCGACGTCTAGGCTGAGCAATTTGATGTTGTTTGAGGGGATGTTTAAACTATTAAATTTTTGTATGAAATCCTCTGCATGTTTGACGTGGGAGGATGAGAAGGTTCCTAGAAAGGGTGATAACAAGTCTGCGAGCCATTTTGATTATTTGTACATGAAAGAGCCCCTGCTAGATATTATGGGGCGTAAAGGAATCCCATCTTTATGTGTTTTCGGGAGGCCGTAAAAATAGGGGAGAGAGGGGTTGATTACCTTGAATGTCTGTAGTAATTCTATGTCTTTTTTATTGCCCCTATGGTTCTGACTGATTTGTTAAATTGAGCAGCAATATTTGTTGTGGGATCTTTCGTTAATTTGTCATAGGTCTCCGCATCGTTTAAAAGTTCTTGAACTTTATTGATGTATGTCTCCTTGTCTAACAGAACTATTTTCCCATCTTTGTCAGATTTTGTGATGATGATATCCCCCCTTTTCCTTAAACTAACTAATGCATTTTGGAATTTTTCGGGAGCGAATTTTTGTTGTTATTTTGCTCCAAGACATTTAGCAAAATGCCTTTGAGACATGCCTCTTTCTTGTCATAATTGTTTTTTGCAAAATGTTTATCAAAAGCAACTAGGAAATTAAGATTACTCTCGGGACCAGGTTTTAGAGCGAATGAAACTCCAAGATTTAAAACGGTCTGTTCTTCTGCAGTGAGGGGATGGTTAGAGAGATTCAGCACATTATTGGGAAGGCCAAGATTATTCCATACGCTGTTCCTAATCAGTCTTTTTAATTTGTAGCACAAATTTCTGGAGTGGGACTCACTGTTTTCAACCACATTATCGAGAGGGCTATTAACAAAGCGAATAAAATATACTATAAAGGTCCCACTCACAACAGATAAATAGATTTCAACAACAAAATAAAGCTTCCGTACGATGAAAACATCCAAAAGGCCTCTGAACAACTCAGGCCTAACAATCGTTTCATTTTCCATTATCCCAAATCCATCGGGAGTTCGCCCGTTAACGTATACTTAAATAACAAAAGGGAAGAAGCCGGAGTTTACAAGATACCGTGTAGTAATTGTCAGGACATCTACGTAGGCGAGACAGGTAGATCGCTCTCGCAAAGAATAACAGAGCACAAAAGATCAGTACGTTACGCTTCGGAGAGTTCGGGAATTTTCCTACATATCAGAAATACAGGGCATGTCATTAACTGGAGTGGGGCGGAGTTGGTTTTCAAAAGTAGCTGTCCGTACAAAAGAAGGATGCTGGAATCTGCTATCATCAATCAAACCAACAATATGAACCTGTCAGGAGGACATTGGAAATCGGATGACATCGACACCTTAATCCTCAAACCCCCTCATGAAGAAGATGACCCAAGAAACGCGACCGCCAGATCCATCGCCAAACGGGGAGCTAATGAGGCCAAAACCACTAGGGAATTTGGTCATTCTCCTCCTTAAGAAACGCCACCTCCATAAACATCGGAGGCCTAGGGCCACACCTTTATGTTTTTGTATATATACCATTGTAACTTTCCACCTGTCCATATTCTACCAGTGAACAGGGGCACAGAAGCTAGTGCCCGAAATATATGGTTTCAAAGTCTAAATAGTGTTTTATGGGCCTTCTTATATTCATATTACACTGTAGTATTACAGGAAAAGACATTCATATATATCTATCTATGTATATACATATATAATATATATATATATATATATATATATATATATATATATATATATATATATATATATATATATATATATATATATATATATATATATGTTTATATAGATATGCACATATATACTATATATATATATATATATATATATATATATATATATATATATATATATATATATCTCTCCTGACGACGAGAGAAGGCTTCTGGGAATTCATAAGGTTTCTGGGTATTCTTGAAGACGTCTTCACGACTGCAGGATCCTTTGAAGCAGTCTTCAGCTCCTGAAGCAATCCTGGAGAATCCAATGGGCGTTTCCAAAGGCTTCAGAGCCTGGAGATGTCTTGAAGCCTTCGGAAACCCCAGAAGCCTCCGGAATTCCCAGATTGCCTACTATCACCCGGGGAGGACAAGAAAGATCCGGACAAGATCTGCTTGGAAATTACACACACACACACACACATTATATATATATATATATATATATATATATATATATATATATATATATATATATATATATATGTATATGTGTGTGTGTGTGTTTGTGTTTGTGTTTGCGTGTGGGTGTGTGTATGTATATTATTTGTTAGTAAAATACCTGAATCCGTAGACAAAGCATGGCTAATGGAACGGCGAATTAACGAGTTGTATTTTCATTTCCTTTTCAAGATACATTTCTCCTGTGAACTATGTTTTATCAGCTTGCTTTTTCAATATAGTCTGGTTTCAGCCACTTTATTGTTTTTATCTGTAGCAGTTTTATTTACCTTAAAACATCTCTTTGCTTGGCTGCCTTCATTTTTTCCACCTGTGTTGGTTACCTGGCGTCTGGTTTGTTGGCAATCGAAGTCAAGTTAATTTGTCTTTTCTCTCGGTGTTATGTGTTTCTAGCTTTGTTTTTCATCATGTTTATGGAACCAATTAAGGACTGCTCCAGTGGCAAGAGTGCATGCAGGCTTAAAGCCAGTTTAAATATCAACAACATAGAAGGCATATAAATCTAGAAAAAATTTATCCCAAAATTTGAACGGTCTCTCAAGATAAATCTGAACTGTTGAGAACAATAAAGGGCATATGAGATATCATTGCGAACAGTGAGAAATGCCTCACCATGATTCCCTCTATCTGGGTTAATTTATGATTGATAAAAATATTATTCCTTTCGGCAAGGATTATATGAATTTCTTAGAACTGTTTCCTGCAATGCAGTGTAAATGGGAGAACTATCATCAACCACACTCTTTAATTCTTCCCATTTTTCGCGTAGCCCTTGACAATTTAACTGGATGACAGAAGTGAATTTTTAATGTTTGGAACCTTTGGTTTTATGAGTCCTTAAGACTAATTTTGTCATTTCTTTGTTTCCAATTGAAGGCTTTGGTAATTGGTCCGTGTCGATTTTAGAAGAATGTTTCTTAATGGTCTTTAAACCTTTTGCTTTGGCAGATATATGTGAAGTCTCTTTTTTAGATGCAGGGGAAATAACACTCACACAAGAAAAGTTATACATGCGTAATCTGTCTCGTCAGTGACAGAGAGATAATATGCAGAGGAAGCTGTTTTTTGCTGCTTCCTCTGCTCTCACTAACCAGACAGGGGGATTGGTTGCCCTTTTCCCATCTAAAGGTCAATTTGAATAAGGAACTAACTGAGGGTCTCTCTGAAGATGTTGGACATTAGCTAGTAATTCCCATTGAATTATTGGCTGATCATGGACACTTTCAGGTATTCATTTAATCGGTCAAAGGATTGAAAAACTTTGTTTATCGCTTCGTTGGTGTTGTATTTTCACATTAACTCCACATAATTTACTTTTTGTGTTTGAGTAGAACTCACTTTAGGGCTATGAATCTTCAGTCATATGGCTAGGAGTTCATTTACTTAGTGATCTGCTTTTTTTTTTATTGAGGAAAAGGTAACTCCTAGATAGATGCAGAATGAGATGACCCTCTCTTTGGCCTCCTTGAAATTTAGATGTTCTTTATATGTTAATGCTGCCCTTCTTTCAAGGACATACTGGTCACAATTTTTAGAAAATTCAGGGTGTTCTTCTCCACATTTTATATAGTGTCGTATAACTTTGCGTTCTCCATGTACCTCTTGTCCACAACTGCCACATGCATAACCATATCTGTGGCAGTGGAGAGAGAGAGAGAGAGAGAGAGAGAGAGAGAGAGAGAGAGAGAGAGAGAGAGAGAGAGAGAGAGACTGGGTGTGTTTCCCAGCAGCATCTGTCGTTTCATGGCTGAAACTAGTATTAAATGGAATCTATATGTATTTTCTCTGCCTCTCGAATACATAAAAATCTTAATGGTACATTTATATAATCCCATTAGACCATAGAAATAATAGGCTTCCAATTTAGAGACAACTTGTTTGTATTACGCTCATAACTTTAACAGAATCGAAAGTATTCTTGTTGTGTAAGGTGAGACGTAGAGTGTTTGTATACGCTTCAGCAGAGAAGTAAACATGCGCTCTCCTGAACCAAAATTTGTTATCTCATTTTGTTATAAGCTGAGATAAATGGCCTTTCAGGCATCAGTGTTGAGTTGTAGCCCGAAGGTCCGTCCATCTAACCATCTTCATTTGCTGTCATCTCCCATCTGTCAGAAATCGAAATATATGATGGCAAGAGGTTATTGGAGCAATGTCATTTCAGACATTTGTAGCAGATGCTATTCAGTGGCGATAACCAGTGCATTAGTGCTTTTATGATTGCTGATTATGATGCCAAATAACCTGTTAGTCGATGCTGTTTGCTTCAAAATTAACGCTATTGAGGTTGACGTTCAGTAACCATGTAGAATATTATCGCTGTGGAGGTCAGTTCATCGTTAAATCTCCCGCCATAGTGTCCATATTATGGTAATACGCAACTTGAACGCCGTTGATGTGCAGGAAACGAAAGCCCGTAAAACGTTGTGCCTTCTCCACGCCCCATATATAGATATTTGGGCCAATTCTTGTCTGGCGAATTTGTCCTCGGGCGAAATGGTGGTGCTACTCAACTCATCAGGAAGCAAGTGACTCTTCCCTTTCGCTCTACATTCACCGTAGACAATTACCATTACCTCTTCTTTTTCCATCTTTGAGCGGGGCCTGAGTAACTGTATCAAATTAAACCCCTCCTCTCTCTCTCTCTCTCTCTCTCTCTCTCTCTCTCTCTCTCTCTCTCTCTCTCTCTCTCTCTCTCTCTCTCTGTCTCTGTTCACACAGACACAGACCCTCTTTCACCTTATATTGCATTCAAAAAATATTTCCCAGTTTTTCTGTAAATCATTTTTCAGCCCTTTTACTTTTACATATTCACTCCAGGTGAATCTTGGAACGATGCTAATTAGTCCTGTCACTGTTGAATTGGTTAATATAGTTAACGTTTTCTCATGTAAGTCGTTTTTACTGGATATTTTAATGCTTATTACATTTTCTGAGCGACTCGCACGCTGGTTTTAAACGCGAGCAATACTAAACTACCATTGTAGTTCTTACCTATGATTTGCGAGTTTTTACAACCTTAGAATACTTTTCTTAGAAGTCACGTACAGTAGTTCATTCCGTTTCCTAGGTAAATACTGTAGTAAGGTATATAAATGGATTGTACATACACCCGGTCTGGTAATTCTTTTTTTCCCTTTGGATTCCAGCCCAAGGTCTTCGTTCTTATCCCATATAATAAACGTTGTCATTCCCTATTTTCAAAATTCCGAACGGTTTCAAGAAAATCTACATAAAGATTTCGCTCCTTTTCAGGATATTCAGTATCAGACTCTTAGGGATTCGATCTGGTCCTGACAGGCCTTAGAAATTTCAGTCAAAATTCATCCACAGATCATTACAGAAACCTTCAAATGGACAAACATGAAAACAAAAAATTCGGTAGTTGTAAATATAACCTTGTAATCAGAAGTTCCCGATTAAACAGAATTTCTTTGAAGCTGGCAAGTCAGATATCTTGTCCAATAGTCTTAAATCACCGTTACCTTTTTTTGCGAAAAGGAAATCACAATTTCAACGAATTTTATCGGAATGATAAAGGTCCTGGGATGCTACTGTCTTCTAGTAGATAGAAGAATCTTGAAACATCAGCATTCGTTGATGCCACCATTAGCTAAGATATCGTCTTTAATACAAGACAGTTGCTTTCCTGAATCTATGCTTGTTATGAGAGACTCCAGCTGTTGTTTACATCAAGTTTCTTTGGATGAGGTTAATAACCTCATCTCTCCCCCCTGCTTGTGGCCTACTCAGTCGACCACCTAATACAATGCGTAGGTCGACAGAAGCGCATTGGAAGTGGAGAACTAGCCTACAGCGCATCAACTCGCCTCGGAATCAAACCCAGGCCTTTCTAATTCTGAGACGAGTATCATGACCACTTGACCACTATAGGACTTCTCGTTATCTCGTGGTTATACTAAACAGTTTTATGGTTTGTGAAACAAGAATCTTAGCTGTTTTCTGCTCACCGAAATAAGATTACCAGCACCTGTAATTTTTTTTAATTGTGTTTTATGGCTCCCTAACAAGCTGTTTTTTTGTATTGATTGAGGTTTCTGTGGGAATTAGGTGGTTAGCTCATTATCTTTATTGTTCTGTAATTACTTCCATATGCCAAAATTAAAGCGAATTGTGCGATGATTCTTGGTTGTCTGATCCTTGTTTACTAAACAAGTAAATAAACTTCAGTGCATGGTACTTGTAAGGAGAATTGTTCTTAATTTCAGTTTACGGCGCTGCTTAAATTATTAATTATAGTCTATCGTTGTTTACGTTTTAGTGTTCCATTATTTCATCTTTTTTTCTATATACATTCTTCTTTAACGTCACTGATTAGCATTTCATTTCTAGTCACCCCAACGTTATTTTTATAGTTCATATACTATTTAGTGGTAAAATATTTTTCCTTTTTAATGTTTAGACGGACAAGACGTGCAACCTAGGAGCATTAACGAGCCTAGGTTGATTAAAAAGAGAGGGACAGAAAAGGAATGGAGCATAATCCAGGAATTAACTGTTGACATGAAAGACGCAAGAAGCATGGAAAAACAGAAGAAAGAAGTGAATTCTTAAGTTTGGCAGGAGAGAGAGAGAGAGAGAGAGAGAGAGAGAGAGAGAGAGAGCACAGATCAATCCGAAAATTGCTCGTTGCAACAAAATAGAAAAATTAATTGATAGCCCAATTGGTGTCACAAGACAAGCTTGGAAAAAGAATGACTCTCTTCTTAACATCGGTGGAAAGTGGCCAAAACAGTTCCTATACAAGAGAGGTGATAAGGACACTGCACAGAGAGAAAAGATCTTGAGATTCTGACTTGTCTGGAGTGAAGTGCAAGGCTCCACCAAGCATCACTGCTCATGATCTGTACACAACTATCACAGTGAGGCATTTGGCACATCTGCCTAGGCAAGATCTGCATGCACAAGCAAGCTAAAATAATGAAAATGATATCAGAATGACGCGTTAAAAGCTATCCAAAATGGAAAAAAAATATTGTACACTGCTGTCAAAGTGAATTTACCAAAGTATAAGTATTAGAGATTTATAATTTTTTGCATTATTCAAAGCTCTGATAAATTTCCTCTGTGCAGCAAAACATAATTTACTGATGTTTTTGGTATGGTACATTTAAAATAATTTAATTTATTATGTCGGTAAATGTTTTTCTTAAAGGAAAAAGGGCAAGCCAAACGATCATGTTTACGTTACCTAACTTTTTCATGTGTTTTTTCAATATTGCCGCCATTTTTGACGCCACGATACACATATATAGTGTTAATGAAGAATTCCTGCTACATGCGACGACCAAATCTCGCAAATGCCTTTTTTCCTTCCCGCCTTTCTCTGTAATTTAGTTTCTGGTATATTAACGCGTGATTGAAAGCCCTTGAGTATATGAATGACTAAACACCGTTTTCCCTCTTTTTTCATAATATTCCATTGGAATTAATCAGCATAATGAAGAATAGCCAAATATTTTTAAAATGTTAACAGTTTGTCGGTGTATTTACCGTATTTATATTTGTAATTACCTTAATTTGCTTTATATTTGAAATAATTTTGGAAGAGTAAGACAGTTAGAACTTTTAGAACTAATGATAATTTGTTCCTTTCACCTCACTTGAGGAAGTTTTAGATAGGAAGTCCTTTTCATCTGATACATTAATCGCAAAGATGCAAAAAGATGCTGCTATCAGAAGTACCATACAGGGTATTATTTATTTCCTTCTCCGGGCAGTCTCCTCTAACAGTTGCCCTTCCTGTTTATCCAAAGGTACATTGACTGGGCGTGTTACTTCCTCCTGCGCTCCACATTTTTTCAAAGATAAACCTCTATGGAGAGTAAACGTGTCTTTGACCTCCTCTGCCCCACTTTCAACCTTCTCTCTCTCTTTCGCTCTCTGTCGGTGAAGGTAATTATTCCCGATACCGCTCTGCACCCCATATTTCCGTCTATGGTATGTTTTAAAAAGAGTTGAGAATTGCTTACGAGTCTGAGTGCGCACTTTCTAGGAAGCTTCCCACTGCCCTTTCAGTGTTTGCACGCTGATTTTAAGTCAAGACAATCCTCGTAACTAATGGCGGTTTTTTTTCCATTGTTCCTTACGCCAACGACTCAGGCTCTTTAGTAAGTTTCTGAAAAAAGACTTTGGGAATGACCAAGTTAGCTTCTAGCCCAGTAAGTGTGATGCATGATTAGAATATGGATTGACACTTTCGGCGTAGATTTCAAATAATGAAAAAATATCATAGTTATATTAATATATTCTCTCTGTTGTCGCTCTGTATTGGATTCAAGGCGCCTGATAAAAAAAAAGAGGGGAAACTGAAGACATTACTCACATTAGCTTCAGAAAAATCCATCTATGTACATGAAACTGATAGGTGAAAACGCTAGGCATGAAAGATAGGATTCCCGGTCCTGAGATTAGCCTCTGGCACCATCATTTGATTAGCCATTTGCGCTTACTTGAGCATATTTTCAGAATCCGGATCATGTTTTATTTGCAGATGTTCCCAGCTATACCATCCAGTGCTGGATTCTGGGTATGTATTTAATTAAATTTAAAAGTCTTGCGTTTTCTTTCGTGCGGTTCAATGTCACACAGTTTTCCGGACTTGCTCCAGCCGTAACTGAATTATTGCTGAAGGATCTCTGATAAAACACTCGTGTAGGTGAATCGTTAGAACTTAGAAGCTTAGGCCTTTTTCTGTCGAGCAAGGTCACATGAGTCTCAATTTTTAAAAATTGCTTTGTTATTTATTTTTCTTTATTACTTCTCTTACATAGTTTATTCTTTACTTTTTTTTTACCGTATTGGGCTGCTTTCCCCACTGGGCTTGTGAAATTCTGATTTCAAACTACGGTTGCACCTTGGCATATAATAATCATTTTAATGAAGTGATGGCGTTTGCGTGATATGTTAAGAACTTAAGAATAAATCCTGATTATTTATGATGTACTAACATAAGACCATTGCAAATTTTGTTTTGCCCACGGAAATTTCAGGTTCTTGTGAAGGGTCTCTGCTAATGACATTACTATCATACAATTTTGAAGTAAATTAAGTGGATTATTTATTCTGATATACTAGAGATGCATAGTATAGGAATAACAGAAAACTTGATAAGTACATTGTAGGATTTTAGTTAATGTCCCCTTCTAGAAGGGAGACTGTTTAATCTCACATTGCAAGATAATTTCTTTCGTCCCTACATCACAGCATCAAGTTGAGCGGGAAATCAAATTCATCAAACTTGTCAGTAGACCATATAGCTCCATCTCATTGGAATGAACTTGATAAAAACTTTTGGTTTATCCTGTGTTCTGCCAGAATCTGTTGTTCCTTAAAGTCGGCTGCGTGTAGTTTACGAAGGCGAAGAAAATAATCCAGTGTTCCAACCAGGAATGAACAGGTGTTGGCTTCTACTGCTTAACTGTGTTCCTCTTTTCACGCGCCAACGATCGAATGAGATAATCCACAATGACCTCACCCAAAAGAATGCGTCTGCATTTGGCGCCGAAAGTATCTGCGTAGCAGAAAACCTGTTGCCGAGTGGCAAGTCACTCTGGGAAAAGGTCAGACGACCACGTGTTGTAGTTTAGACTTCTATGGTAATGTGGAATGACTTACGAACGCGAGGTTCCTCAGTACCTTAATCAGCTTAAATTGTTTATGGTAGAGAATTAAATAGCAAGTAGAGCTAGTAATGGAAAGAGATAAATCCCTTATTCGTAGAATATTGCTTTCTGAAGGTTGTCTTGAGACCGATATTGTTAGAAATTTGAATAAAAAACGGACATTATAGAATTGCTATTATCATATTATAGATGATAAAGAAAACGTTTCGATAGGTTTCGCTTCAAAAGATGTTTCAACCAAATCCAAGTTTAGGAGGCAGAATATTCCAACCGTAGGTCTGTGTGGTTTGTTAATGAAGAAATGATGAAGTTTTTGTTCTTATATTTTAGTATTACTTTATAAAGGTCACCTCTGTTGAAAAGATATAACCTATTTTCCTCTTTCTTGCATACCCTTGGTCACTCAGCATACAGAGCGAGAGAAAGAGAGAGAAAGCAAAGCCGAATCTAGGCTTGCAGGCATAAAGAGAATAACGCTGAATTATACGCTGAAAGATAAAACATCTCTTTTTGTTTAAAGAAATTCATAAGTAGCTAAGTGTGAAACTTATTTGCCCATCTTGAATATTGCCAACGGTTAGTGATACTATTTAACCTGAGCTATTTCCAAAAACTAAGATTATGGTTACACGGGTTAACAGAGCGAATTAAAATAAAGGGAGTAAGAAAGCTAAGTTTTACTTTCTTGGAAGTGTAGAAAATCTATTTTTTATCTGCACATCCCCGTATATTTCTGTTTGTCATAAGGGCGTACACGGCGTGATAAAAACAAGAAAATAGTTCATCATATTCAGACATTCGCCCTTCTAACAAAATTTCCTAAAAACAAAATTTCGAACGCTTATTAATATAGCTCCAGCAAGCAAAATGTTATCGTTTCTGATGACTCAGTAGCCTTGACAAGCATCAGTGCGATAGCTGAATGGGTCCACTACAAGATGAATATTGAAAACACGAAAAATAACTGATTTTACACGATCTCCAAAACCAGATGCGAACGCTTGATAAAAAAAAAAAAAAGTCTGTTAGAACCACTTGCTGTATCATGAAAGACTAATGATAGTCCATCTATAAAAAAAAGTGAAAATCATCACATATTAACTTTATCTCATTAATCTAACAACTGGAATGGCAGCTCAGTGACTACTTAATCGGTAGCGTTACATAATGCTATAAAAAGCTACCGATTTCTGCCACCGTTATAGAACAAATTGTAGGGTGCACTAAAGATGGATAAGGAAAGTTGATTTGATTCAGGGGAGAGAAAGTGACGGTAGACGCTAAAACGTTTAGCAACTGATCCATGAAAATGTAAAAACGACATTAATTGAAATGCTGATCCTTAGGAAATTAGCGTTAACGCCTGCGTAATCTTTAAGAAAACCGGTGTCTTTGCTCATCGTGCGTATAATGAGTCACAGGTAGAAATAGATAATTGCCGCTAGTAAAAAAAAAATTAGTTACTGGAGCTTTTATTGGCATTTTTCGTGTTTAACAAAAGAAACTTTGATCTGAATCAATTAACGAGAGGAAATTATTTGAACTGATACATAACAGACCTCTGATTATTTTGGGGCTCACGCGCTGCTGTCATTAATTGTAATTTACTTCGTTACTTCTACTTCCTGCTGTTTCCAACCTCAGCCACCAGAAAATCCTTAAGAATAAGTTATTGACTGAATGCTGAAGGTAAGAGGGAAAGACGGTGATTAGTGTCATAACAGGGAGTTGGTTTTATTTGTGCCATTTGTAAGGAAACAGGCTCCCTTCCTTGAGCACTAGCACAAGTTGTTGGTTCTGAGACAATGATTGCTTGGCAATCAAGTTGCGAGTTCCTTTCTCCGGTCCCTGATACGCCCATAGAGCAAGTAACCTTTAGCACTATCCTTTCTCCTTCTCCCTATAGGGTGCATTTAGAAATGGCGTCGTAGGTCAACGTTGCCTCTTTAGTTCCTGTTTTCGTTGCTGTAGCGGTTCCTGAAGTTTCTCAATATCTATCGTCCCTAGCTCGCACTTCTTCCCAGCTGCCTTTCTCGGCTGGCCGTAGCACAAATGTCCGCGATGGAAGTGTGAATGTGTTGTGAAGGTACCTCAACGCAGTAATATACAAGTTATAATGTTGATTTCACAAGATGTCAAAATGAAATCGACTTCCCTGACATCTGCTTTTACGAGACAGTTTTCTTTGTCATTATAAACATTGGAGGACCCGGTAGTGTTGTCTGTCCATAACTGGTGGGTAATCTGAAAGTAAAACTCGTGCATACTGCTCACTTCTAGATGCTAAAACTAGATTATGCGGTTGTCTTTAAACGAGCGACATAGCCTTGTCATGCCTTGAAAGTTGTTTTTTGCCGCCATTAATTATGATAAAATTAAAGATAATTAACCAGCAGGAATTATAGGTCCTTAGGTCTCATTAACCAGCAGGAATTATAGGTCCTTAGGTCTCATTTGCTACTCAGTGATTGAATATTTGATGACAGCTCAATGATCACTGAGTCTGTGGATTTTTAAATGAGTGGAGTAGAGGTAGCAAAATTCGGTAACGACGTATCTTTATCCAAGTAAGTCTTGACTCTTATTGGATATAAGCGAGATTTGTCGTAACAACGCTAGGGTCGTAACAACACTAGAGTATTCTTTATGTAGTTAAATGGTATTAATTTCTGTAAATGTGTAAATTACGCAAGACATTTTTTATATGCAGTTATGGTACATTGTTATATTTAAATCTATAAAACAACAAGGAATTGTTGTTTTATAGATTTAAATATATTACCGAAATGGAGACTGAATTTTACATAACTGTGATTAGCAAAAACTAAGTAGTTTTCCACGATCATATTTTATGGTAGGGGGCTAATTGCCTCTCGTAATTCTTTTTTGTATGTGTTAAGCCTTTAAAAATTCAAGGTTCTTCAGTTGTCTTAAAAGGCAATTTTTGTCAATTACATTATATATATGTGATTGACTGACATGGGACGGAACTTATAATAAAATAGATGATGGAAAAATCCATGATTAAATCAGTAGATGTAGAAAGAAAACTTTTGTTACAGGAAAATTTTTTAATGTAATCGGAATGTGAATGTTTTGCCAAGGATTAGCAGTGATATTTTTTAAAAATTCAGGTTTCCATACACGCCGGACAGTATTTAATGTAAAACATTTTTTTCTCTTGTCGTATTTACCTTCATACAATTTGTTCTTTGTAGGGAAGTGCTATTGATATAGGCCTGATACCTGTCGAAAAGTGCTTAGAAGCAGAAGTCAGGAGTTACCCAGTGACAGCCTTGCTTGTCTAATCTGGCTAACCAGATTTCAAATTTAGGTAGGGGGTTCAAAGCAGTTACTAATTTATGTAACAAAACTAGTCATTAAGGAGGACTGAATTATTGAGAATTCTCTTAGTGTACTAAAGTAGTTCCTTAACGTTACCACTGGCTTCCCCAGTAACGCCACCCTTTTCTGGTCGGATATGCATAGTCCCGGCATTATGCCCTTGTTGCGATGCTCTTGTGGCTGTCCATGTGAAGGTACCTCTTATAACTATTCAGAAGGAGATCGGACCATAGTATTTACACTTTGATGTCAATGTTGCTGGTCTAATTTGTATGATCATCTCTCAAAGGGATACTGTAGATCCTCTCAGTGTAAGAGACAAGTGGCTGAACCTTGCGGAAGAGCTATCTGTCCGTTTTCAAAGGATTCTGTTCTTGTGTAACTTGACTATTAGCCTTTGCAGCCTAACATTTTTGGAGTTCCAGTGTCACTTCATAGACAATATTTTCTAGGCGGTCGGTTTGCCTTCCAAACTTTTGATGTCATTGCAGATTCACCCCAGAAGGCCAGAACTTCCACTTTAGTCAACCCTGTCCCCAGCAGCAACTTTGTATCACTTTGTCAAGAGAGCAACATCACCCAGGCAAAGACTGGTACATCAGATTTGTAGATGCGAAGGCCAATAGAGCAAGTAACCTTGCGACTTTATCCTTCTAAGGTCTGAAGAAAACAAGAAAAAGACGGGGAGAGGGATTACATTTAGGGCCTACCCCTTGAGGCATCCATAGATTCACCCTTTAAAGGCGAACAAAATAGCAGTAGAAAGAGAATTGCACCTGTAAACAATTAAAGGAACTCTCCATTGTGCAGTCGTCATTGCATTGGTTGTACATCTTTATTAACGCAAGCAGCTGAGGTTACTAGTTTACATGTGGAGACAGTTTTACATTGTTAGTCTTGATAAGTGGCTTACTTGAATCCTCTCGCAGGATATCCTTGTCCTGCTAGTGGTTACAGTGGACTTGTCATTCTACTTCCTTAGCTGGCGTTTTTTTCCGAGAAATGAAGTTTTTGTGCAATCAGTGCAAAGGTTTGAGAAAGAAAATAAGTTTTTTATAGTTAGGGTATTGTAAACATGATTCTTTGTCTTATACCACTTGGTAACTTGGTAATATATGTGGATTTTAAAAAAGAAGTAATTATGACACTGCTATTCTGTATTTGTATGAATGCACTTATCTTAATGATATAAGGGGAATTAGTTTTATATATATATATATATATATATATATATATATATATATATATATATATATATGTGTGTGTGTGTGTGTGTGTGTGTGTGTGTGTGTGTGTGTGTGTGTGTGTGTGTGTGTGTGTAATCTGACATATGTCATATTACTGATTAGGTGATAACAACTTACACTAAAATAAAAAAATTAAATGGGATAGGTAAAAGAATGCTGTAGTTTTCAGAATCACAGTTAATCAACGCTGTGAGGCACCTACCTTGCCAACCTGCAGAGGGAGCGGGGAAACCTCCCCCCCTCCCCCCATGACACTGTGATTGTATTTTTGTACAATAACAAGACCAAGTGTCTTATCAAACTGATCTTGGAATGCTTTCAGAGGCAGAGGTGCTGTGCTCATCTTGAGAACACTGGTATGCAAGTGAGAAATCTCTTTAGTCCTTATACCCAAGCCAATCAATCTCTGTTCAGGTGTGGGCCCCACCTCTCCTTCGATGCATCCAAGAAACACAAGCATCTTTTTGGGGTAGTAGTTCAGTAGAACTGGTCACCATACCATCTATCCTCTGACATTCCCAGTATCATAGATACTGGGAATGTCAGAGGATTGACGGTATGATGATCAGTATGCAGGTGGATACAGTCAGTGGGCATAAGTTTCTCCTAAGATCACTGGGGATTGAGAAGGATTTGCCAAAAGACAAGCTGGTTATTCCTTGAGCTTGTTTTATTCAAGTACCTGTGGGCGGACTCTTACCACTACTGTGTTAATCAACATGCCCAGGTACTTGGTTTGTGGTTTTGGTAGATCATATTCTCCCAGTTTTATCACAATCCCAAGATCTTGACAAGGAGAGACAAGTCAAGTACGATCCGGGAGCAATTTCTTCTCAGATGACGCAGGATCTACCAGTCATCGAGAAAATGGGTCCAAATCAACACCAGTGTGAACACTCGCGTGAACACTTATGAGGCAGTCGACAGACTGAATCATAGCTCCATAAACTGATAGATTGTCACATTCCAAACAAATCAGAGGTATTCCGAGAGTGCTGGTGGATGATTATATGAAAATATGCATCCTTCACGTCTGTTGAAAGAATGATGAAGTTGCCCTTCCTGATATGAGAGAACTTTGACGTTGGGTATTTCATCACGAGTGGAGTTTTCAGAGGAGATAGGTCAATAAATGGTCTTCAGCCCTAGTTGCATTCTCCATCAAGAAGAGACAACTGTAGAAGCCTGGAGACTTTCAGGACACCCTTTTCCAGTATTGTTAGTTTCTCCATTGCAGAATGAGATGTCTTGATGCTCATGCGGTCTGTGAGAATAAGGCCGCCAGGCTATGAAGGGAAAATCTGCAACCATCTCGGAGGACACAGACTACCCAAGTTAATTCCGAAGGTGGGCCAAGAAAAAGGGACCCTGTTAACCGAGTGAATGGGTGGGTCTCCCACCCTTCACACACCTGCTGCTAATTAATTACCTTGTTACTAAGATTCAACGACCGGACCAGCTTTCGCTGAAGATATATCCGTCTAAAAGATGAAGGCTTTTATTTTCATAGGAAAAAAAATGTCCTTATTGCCAAACATATATTTATAATTTATCTGTACTTCAATATCATTACCCCCTCTAACGTTTACCTCATGGTATGCAATATCATATTGTAGTTGGCAACAAAGGTATTCAATAAAATGAAATTCTGTCGCACACCCAAGTTCGCCATCTCGCAACGAAACTTATTTACGAATTTACCACATTTCAAATGCTATAATATCATCCTGTTTAAACTTAGGAATAATTTTTCAGAGACGAGAACCTTGAAGCAAATAAAGGAGGCAGATTGAATTATATTCCAAACTTCACTTCTTGTATTTCGCGAGTGTCGTCATGAATGCATTCATTTCAGGGTGGGCAGTGAGAAAATTACTATAATAGTTTACGCTTTAATAGTTCGTTTTCTTAGAAAGCCTTTTAGCTTATGTAAAGAAAACGGTTATTTATTCAATGGTAAACAAAACTCTTGTAGATTCATGATACTCTATTAGAAATTGCCATACGTTGAAATCCGGAGAGGGGATCATTTCTGGTTGGCTGATGGTTATATGAACAAACTGGGATTGCTTGCAATCTGTAATCAAGTCACGCCAATTGATATGACACATTTACTTTTATCCAGTAGATGCATTTATCAGTGCCGGATTCCACAACGGTAAAAATATCATGTAGTATACGAGGGGACCCAAGCTTTCATTCAACCTGCTCTAGGACAGTAATCCGTCATCTTTAAACATTTTTCAACATTCATCCAAGATGGAGAAGATAGCTAATAAAACACTGGAGATTTTTTCGCAGTTTTTGTTGTAGCATTTCCTCTTCATTGACTGTCAATTCCCATTCCTCCCGATGCTCTTCAATTTTCTTTTAGACAAATCTTGAAAGTGTAACTTTTAAACGGGATATTTGTCAGATTTACCATTGCTTTTGATATCTACGTGTAAGTAACACTGTATGGTGCACATTCGTTGTGTAGACTGTTTTACTATGTATGAAAATGTTCACCCAATACAATTTTAATTTTAAAGAAAATCTCACCTTCAAGTACCCCAAATTTTTATTTCTAAGAAATATGATAATATATAACGCTTGCTACGCCATTCTTTAGGCAGTTATGTCTTAAGTTGCTTTCAGCAAGTTGATGTGGTTCTTGGAGACATGTCTGTACGTTTTGGATCAAAGGGAAGCAAAAGATAAATAAATAAATAAATAAATAAAAGCGTGAATGTGCAGCACATAAACATAACCAGAAACTACTTGTGAATCTTTGCAGCAAGAAATAATATACAGGATCATCCTAACCATCATCACTTCTAAGGCAGAGCAACACAAACAGCCTCCCTGCAATTCACTTAACCGTCCGTAAATCTCCACCCATCTCCATCCTCTCTTTATAATTCTTATCCGAGTAGGTCTGTGTCTTCCAACTCTTCTGGTGTCCACAGGAGCCCAGCTGACGCTGTTATACACTATTTTCGCTAGGGTGGTGTGAAGGACATGTACAAGTCATGTCCATTTCATCATTATCTCTTCTGCATGTAGAACTTAGGTAATTTCCCATATGGTATCATTTGCCACTTTAATCCTGCTGTATGGCTTCTAGTATCCTTCTTAAAGCATTATTCTCAAATCGGCAGTCTTTTAGATATGGTTCCAATGTCATACCAGGATTCATGTGCATAAAGTAAGTATACTTCAGTTTAACCAGACCACTGAGCTGATTAACAGCTCTAAAAACCAACTGGTTACCTAGCAACGGGACCTACAGCTTATTGTGGAATCCGAACGACATTATACCGAGAAATGAATTTCTATCACCAGAAATAAATTCCTCTAATTCTCCATTGGCCGGCCGGAGACTCGAACGCGGGCCCAGCAGAGTGTTACCGAGAACTTTACCGACCCGACCAACGAGGAACTACTGTAACTAATACATAATCTTATTTATATAATTCCATTCTTTTTGATTTCCAAATTGTATCCAGCCTGCCCATTGTTTTATTTGCTTTTTTTTTCACTATATTCAAACTCCAGAAAACAATATAAAGAATAAATAAACCATCAAATAAGCAAAAGCATAGTGTATGAAATACATAAACAGTAGTTGGGATATAGCGGAAATACTGTATGTAGATTGTCATTGGGAACCAACTTATTGAAATAAGAGATTATAAGCACTCTGTTAGATATTCAAGATAGATCAAAATTAATGGAAGAAAGAATGATCTGATAACTTTATTCTTTCTACCATTAATGTAATTTTATCAACTTTTATTTTTTTTCACAATTCTTTGCTACATTCTCAAAGAATATGGCAACTTATTTCTTGTCTTCTCTTTCAAATGCTAAGGTTTTCTACATGGGAGATTCAGCGTACTCCTCAGTGGGTTTGTGAAGGTATTTAAGACTCCACCTTCTCTGTTAGAACGTAGTATATGTAGCATCCTACACATGTTCCTGATGACCATGAACAGTTTTTCATTATATTGTGTCTTTACTTTTAGTCTTCAGTGGTATTCATACAAAATGTATTAATTTTTTGGGGACTTGCAACCCGTATTGTTTCTGTAATAACCTCTGTATTCACCACTCCACTCCTCCCACCAATTTCTTCCAAACAGCATCAGTATTTCTTTATTTTGAAGGGAAAAACGTTTTCTTGTACCAAAGGGAGATCGTGTTTTCTGATATTTTCCATTAATGGAAAAAATCTGTCATTGCCAATGAAGTCTACAACTTCAAGATTAAGGGAGGTTTAGAAGTCTACAACTGCTAAACCTCCCTTAATCTTGATGGGTCGTTTTGGTCGCCAGGTGGAAAGGCTTCTCTATTCAACTCTCATTTCTAGACTGATGTTTCCCTTAGTGATCATGTTCTCCTGATCCTGTGCCTCATTCTAACATCTTGGGGGTTCTTACTTCCTTAACAGCTATTAAGGCATCTGACCCGGATTGTATTCCAGCACCATTCCTTATTGATTTTGCTGATAGTTCTTTGCTGTCATTTTATCTTAATTATTAAATAAAACATTAGATCAGTCTTTCTAGGAAACACCCACTTCGAAGGCAATTTATCTTATCAAAGTTCCACTTTTTCTTCACATTTTTTTCATGGCCAAAGATGGTATCTGTCCTAATCATCAGTACTTATGTGATCACTGTAAATCAGTAATCTGCAGGTTGCTTGGTTGCGACTGATTTTTCTCTCTGCTGCCAAACAGTGGCGTTGTCTCCCGACATTCATTTTCGCCGGTTTGTAGTTTTGTAGTCTAATCCTTGAAGAGGTAGATCTGTCTTTTTTGTGTGGGAGGGCGGGGGGAGCTAAGCAATACGGTTATGTGGTAACCTTTTTATTCCATTTCAGTGTACATTAAAGACAGAATATGAAATTTATAAATTGTAGTATTTACCTGGCTGGTATCACCTACGTGGGTAGAGGAGGGACTGACCCCAGCGAGAAGCCTAATCCTTTTGGGAGAAGTCCACAAAGGCAAGGGTTACTCTAGTCTCCTCTCTACGCTGTAAAGAGAATAATTTTGAATTTGATAGTAGCCTACACACTTCCTACCAGAAATCAGAACAAAAATGAATTATGATAATATTTATGGAATAACATTCGTTTTAACCTAGGACATATATGCATACAACTGACTCTTGTTCCTCATTGCTCATTACATAACACTAGTTTGGTGGCACACTATCATTGCATATAGATGCAATGAAAGTGTTCACTGTTTTTTTTAAAACGTGTTTTAAATGTTATTTCCGACTGAATTTTAATACTTTATACATAGGCTTTAATTTAAGGTGACATTAGTTCCCCTCTCTGGCAAGCTGCTCTTGTCTTCTTAACACTGCATTCCCGTCGCCTGTCAGTTGTGTTAACTAAACAGATTTCCGCTCGGTTTCCTCTACATATCTCGTTTTACATCCTGTCTTCTCTTTTTCCTTGATATATATTTTTTTTTGTACTTGAACAAATGTTTATTATTTGCTACTTCATTGGAGAGGGAACAAACTTGATCCAAGTATTTTCATCTGAAGTTGGCTTTTATATCAAGCATATTTAATTTGAGAATAGCCTCATCTGTTGGTAGTTCTTTATTATAGGTCTGTTACTGTCAAATGGGTGCTACAGACTAAATACACACACAAAACAAAGCCACTACAACACCTTCTAAAAAAACATAACAAACATCTCACACGTCTCGAACTCTCGCCCTACCCGCGCAACAACTTCTCGCTGCTGGGAAGAAAGGGCGTTGGGTCGGGTATGATACATGAAACATACGCTACCGGGGTCTAAGCGATGTCAGGCAGGGCAGCCGATCGAGACTACAGGTCTACCCCAAAGCCAAATCAAAAGTCCTTCAAAAGAAGGCATCGTGCCTACCCCATATAAAAATGGGAAAAAAGCACGTTAAAAGAAGAAGAAGACTGTTTTCTCAAAAATTCTGTTTTTACTTATTTTCCAGTTCTGTACGCGTTGCTGCTTGAAGTTTTTTTGTACCTCAGCACAACTTCTGTTTATTTACGGTCTTGGTAATAACAGTGAGAAGTTATTACTGATTACATTGGGAAAGATGTGCATTGTAAAGGAAAAGGAAAGTGCCTGGTTGAGACCGCTGCAGAACAAAAAAATAGGCCCATCTATTCTCAGTAGAGACAACCAGTCGGGTAGGGAAGGCTGTTGCAAAGTAAAATGTTAACATGACCGAAGTAGGTAACGCAGAGAGCAGAACGTCCAATGGTAGATTACTGTGCCGGTAATGGTAAGCTACAGGAAAAAGTGAGAGAAAACACCACAGGTGCAAACGAAACCGGATCTCCTTCAGTAGTTTTGATGTTTAGAATAATGTAGTAGGCAAACTTTGAAATTTGAAGGAAAGTTAGTGCTGTATAGGCCCAGATCAGTGAGCGTCTTGTAGCCTTGGAAATTGGCTAGGATCTTCGCTTCACAAATAACGGGTTAAGAAAGCGCTGTAGCAGCCCATAAAATCGTACTGAAGTGTATAATTTAGCCAAGGCAAGCTTCAGCATCTTTGCCATGGTCATCCAAAAGGCAACCGGATAGTGTATAGTTACTATAGTACATAGCAATAACATCTGCTCCATTACCCTGAAAACACGACACTATGATGACTCGTGCCTTTGTTTTAATTTAGGAAAGCATTTCACGAAACTGAAGAATTTGCAGAAATTTTGAAAGCACAAGTGAAAACCAATTACATAAAAGATCAGTATGACAAAATTATAATTTTGCTAGTGTGAATATAATTGTATACTAGCCAAGTTCATTACTGTGGTAGACGGTTCTGCGAAAAACTTACTCGAGCAGCTGCAGTCTTGTTTGAGTATCACATTGTGCACTGCCGATACGAACGGCCTTGATGAGCGCATGCCTTTAGGAGTTAGAACCAAGGTGACATCAGAAAGGCGGCCAGGGCTGGATGATAATAATGCTAAACTTAGGGTTTATTACCCGTAGACTATAGGGGTTACGGAAAAGGGAGGGGGGATGGGTTAGGCATGTATCCACACAGCGCGTTTGTATAAATTTAAAAATAACAGTACATGATATTGCTCCAAAATAGTTTTTAGGGAAATATTCACCACTAAACAAAGACGTCACACATTAGAGTCAACTTGGGTTACTTTTTTTTTCTTTTTTAACTGACAAATTTTTTATAATATTGTCGTTACTTACGGACAGTTTCGTATGATTCACTGCAATTACGAATTAGCTTGAGTTACTCATTTGCAATAATAACGAACATCAAGGCTATAAATTCTTACAGATATATTCGTTCGTTCCGCCACGCTGACAATATGAAGAATGTTAAGGTTGCATTTTATCGAGGTTAGTCTTGCGCAGCCAGCCATGTGATTGTCGATTACTGAGAATTAGAGATAACGTTAAAATCCATTTTTTTATAGTGCATGAAAAGAAGTCGATTCAGTCGCGAAAAAAAATTCCTATACAATACACTTAAAACAAAGACGAAGTAATAAATTCATATCTGTAACCTTCGTCTATTTCTCCTCCTAATTTACACAGAGAATAGGAAAGTGGCACTACTACCGGATTCACAGTGACAATATACTCATATATACATATATAAATGTATATATATATATTATATATATATATATATATATATATATATATATATATATATATATATATATATATATATATGTTTGTGTGTATATATATACGGTATATGTGTGTATGATTATATATTTATATATATATAAATATATATTTATGTAGGTATGTATGTATATATAAATATTTATTTATTTATTTATTTATTTATTTATGTGTATGCACGGTTTTTTTCCCCTCAGCTGGGGTAGCTGCAGAAGGCAGTAACCCTCTATTTATTAGATGGTGTTTTGGATAGAGAGAGAGAGAGAGAGAGAGAGATGATTATCAGTATCATATGACACCAGATTAGTCGCTGGATCCCTGTCTCTTGATAAGCAGCCCATGTTTGGATGTAAACAGATTTTGGTCACGTGAGATGCTCCCTAGAGCTCATTGTTGGGTGGGCTGCTACAGTATGAAGGAAGAGTCAAGAGATCTGAATCACTTTGTACAAAAATGCTTAGATATTAAGTAGGCAAGGCCGAAATTAGGATGTGTATTTATTCAAGTACTGTATTGTATTCAGCAGAATTAGTACACATCTTGGAAATATTTCAGATTTCGTACCGTCCATCTGGTGAGCAGGTGAATGAAATGGCATAGCGGAGAGCTGATTGTTTAAGTGTATATTTATATTTACACGCCATCCACTTTGCACTGTCGCATTTACTTGAGATGGGGATGAGATGATCCAATTACTTTATGGGTAAATCGTGAGGATTACTGGAGTGAAGGCTATTACGTCGAGCACAGCAGCTTCAAGAGGCTCAGCTGGCTGAGTGCTTTTGAGTGGTTTCGTGAATCTATTAGGAAAAGTACGAATGTGCCGTGCCCTTGACCCACATGAACTTCAAAACACTCCCTGTCCATTCACCTTCTTTCTTTCTTTTTTTTTTGCAATTAGACGTAAATCGTTCAGAGTATTCGTTTCTCAGCTACTTTAAAATGGAGAAATGTGCATCTTTATGGTGCGCCTCGGGGAATATAACGATGATGTTCTACAAATGTGTAAAATTCGTTTAAGTTATAAATAGAAGAATACTCAAGAGCCATCTAAAAACGTGGAACCCGTTCGTTTCGTTTCCTTGCCACCCAAGAATGAATGGGAATTCTATATATGAATGGATAAAAAGGATTCTTTAATCCGGAATTTATAAAGTAGCGCGGAAGACTGCGTCAGTTTATGTGGGTCAAAAGGACGGCCTCCATCTCGAGGATTTAGGGAGGATGAATCATCAGTAAGATATTGCGAGGGAATCTGAGAATTTGTCATCATCTTAAAGATTCTGGTTACTGTGTTTTTAATTGGAACGAGTCATGAGGAATGAATGTTTCCAATTGCTTTTTCCACTTAGAGAATATTTGACTATAGATAACCAAAAGCCAGACGAACAGCATGATTCTCTGAATGATTACATTGCTGTTGTTCGGTTTAGGCAGCCTTATGCCAATAAGCTGTTATGCTCCTTATGAAATAGCTCACAAGAACTCTGATACAGCAGACAAAGTACTTTTAAACGCCACCTTCAAAGACAGTGCAGTGAGACAGGCTACCCGATACTCTTTGTAAAATCAGCCCACATCTGAAACCCAGGTATCTTTCCCTTATCCACTGACGATATACATAAACATGTCATGTCTTATTTTTCCTTGTCATATCCCAACATGAAGAGGGTGATAGCGCTACCGTCGAATTATATGGTTGTTTGTTTGTTGTAAGGGCCCCTCGATCCACATAACCCCCTTACATTAACTAATGTATTCATATGTATGTGTATATGTGCGTACGCATACGGTTGCATAAACACGTAAAACAGAATTGTATTTTGTGCATTTGTTTAATGAAGCGGGGCCAAGGCTGTTTTCGCGTTTTGTGTGTGTGTGTGTGTGTGTGAGAAGAGAGAGAGAGAGAGAGAGAGAGAGAGAGAGAGAGAGAGAGAGAGATAAACAATGTAAGAAAATGCGGCAAGATATTTTCCTGCAAAGAGCAAAAAACCACCGACCTGTTAGGATATGATTAGATTATCCTCTCGAGATGAAGAGTCAGCCTCGAACAACTAGATCTCAAGGACTAGTAGCAAGGAGGAGCATCATTATTTTCTTTCATATCATCTCCTTAAGAGACAGAAACACGAGAAAGAGAGAGAAAGGGAGAAGGAGTGGGGTCGGGGGAGGTATGGAGCAGGGGTAGGGGGAGATAGTAGACCAAATGCTTTGCATATCTCATCGAGAACTATAGTGTTACTCTCTCTCTCTCTCTCTCTCTCTCTCTCTCTCTCTCTCTCTCTCTCTCTCTCCTCTCCTTAGCCATCCTTGGAGAGAGCCATTCATTCTTGTTGAGTCATAAGCAGAAGAACACTTGGCCACTCCTGCTCTCTTGAACTAAGAGAGGGAGAGAAACAGACGGACGGAGAAATATTTAATCTTTCGTATTCATGTCAATAATTTTCTTAATTTTTCGTTTGTATTCATAAAATCCACTTTAGTTTATTCATCTGCATTAGCTGCTTTTGTAGTATAATAACAGATACCGTTATCTTTGATTATTAACTGCCGTATTTTCGAGCAATGATTCTTTTAATCCATGTAAAAAGCGTTGAATTTTCATTTGTGAACTACTATTTTTTTTTTTTTTTTGTTAATGATGCATTTAATTTTGCTGTCGTTAACATTATTGTCGTTGTATATCATTCAAGTTATTTATGTTCTCGCCAATCCGTCAGTAATGAAACTTTAAGCATTAGACGAAAGAGGATACGAAAGCTGATATTCCGGAGTGCGGTTTTCCCCTAGACAAGACGTCAGCCTGTTTCCCCTACTATGTCATGGGGAATTCCTGTTAGAGCTTTGGCTGGAGATGCTGTAGACGTTTCGTTTTCCCCTGATGCCAGATGCTGGGTTTTATTGGTTGTCGTGATGAAAATTTCATATTTTATCTCAAAATAACAGTTGTTTTTATATAAAAAAAATTAAACAATCTTTATAGTGTCAAAATTTCCATCTCTTGCCCTTTCCATTGCATGTCGTGTCTTCTCTTATTTATGCTCGTGTTCCCAGTTCTTTCTACATGATTCTTCTTCCCTTTCCTTTTATTGTCTCGTTCGTTCCCTTCTGTCATTGCCAATTTCCTTCTAGTTTATCCTGTTCAGCTCTCCTCATCCTTTCACTCATTTTCCCTCAAGTTCCCCATGTCTCTTTTCTCTATTTCGTTTCGTGTGTACCTTTTCCTACTTTTTCTTTGTTTGGTCTCTCCCCGTTCCTTTTCTTCTCTCGTCATCCACTCTTTCTCCCTTCCTATCCTTTGTCTTTTCTCCATCGCTTCTCACGTGCTTTTCCTACTTATTATTTACGTATGTCTTTTCCTGTCAGCTCTTTTCTTATGTTTCTTTCCCCCCCCCCCTGTTACTGCCGTGTGATGCTTTCCCTATTCGATTTATTCCAGGAAGCACATCTGAATTATTTGCTTTGCAATCTTGCGGTCGCTTGCCCTAAAAGCAGCGGCAGCTCCAATAACACTTTTATGCTCTTGGTCTATCAACTGGTTGCTAAGCTCTCTCTCTCTCTCTCTCTCTCTCTCTCTCTCTCTCTCTCTCTCTCTCTCTCTCTCTCTCTCGTCGAAGCAGTATCTTCTATTGTCCTGACAGATTTGTGTGGCCACGAACTAAGTAGGCTTTGTGTACAGATTAGCTAGTCTCACGTATTATCATTTCTCGCATTTTGATGCAGCCTCCATACAGAGTCCCTATTAGTATTATAGCTACGTCATGTTTCTGTTCAGAGCCTTATTTGGTTAACAGAATGCGACCCACATGATTGACATGCAGTGCCGTATGGAGCTGCCCCGCTGTCATGTGGGAGGTTATTGAAGAAACGTGACTAATGTTACTGTATATATATAGTAGACATAGTAGCACATTCGCTGCTGTCAAGAGCCCTGTTTTTGGCTGAATAGATAGACACTATGTAGATGACGTAATGTCAGGAACATAACCGATGTGAATGGATCAGTCTGTAAAGTGTTGTGATTTACTGTTTTGATTCGCTCTGAATTTCCATCAACTTTAATTCTAGGTATCCAAGACAGCTGTTTCTTTCTTCTTTTCTATCCCCATTTTCTTTATATAAAATATATATTTTTTGTGTATATGAAAAGTGGTGAATTGCTTTTTATAGCTAATATATCATTAACTTCATAGGAATAAATGCGTTACTTTTACCATTAGCCTGGTTGTTTGGATAATCTTTGTTAAGTGGCTCAGTGACCTTTGCTACTTCAAGGGTTATCAAACACTGCATTTCTGTGGTATTTATGACGCTTATACACGTGGCTGATTAAACTGCCGTCTTTTGGTCCACCAGCGGCTGATTTTCCGTTAAGTTTTTTATCATATATGCCTGACTTACTTTTTGCAAAATTAAGTGATGAGTTGCAACGATCTGTATGTGTGAAAACACGAGCAGCATTCTCTTAGAAATACAAAGAAAAATCGGCGAAGCGCCAAACTTGGGTGCTGTGTTGTTTGGAAAGTTTCTTTATATTTGGTCAAGTACAGAAACGATTAGAACTCTTTAATGGTTATGGCGCCTTCAAAGGCTTTTGTTTCTTTGAATAACACAAGCTGTATTTAAGTCTCAACAATTGAGCTGACCTTTTTGAAATTTTATGAGATTGTCGGATGGGTTTTCCTGTAACCTAACAAACCTAAGATTTTGGCTTTTGTTCAGCGTTGTCATTCATTCATTTATTTATTCATTTGTTTACTACCAGAAGCATCATTCATTCATAACTTTATGTCTTCATTCATTCTTCTGTAAATGCGTCCTAGAGCATGCACAAGGTGGATTATGATCAACCAGCAACTTACTACAGTGGCGTCATTCATGGCCTTTTCAAGTGTGAGAGAACATGAAAGTAATATGGCAAGGTGTTGGTAAACTAATCTCGTAATCAAACACGATTCTGCCGGACTGCTCTGAAGAGCAAAATGCTGCGTTGGCATAAGACCACGTTAATCTAACAGGAGCGAGACCGCCCAAGACAAGTCAGCGTCAGACAGCAATTACAAAGGTCTCCTTACTGAGAAAGCCGCTGTGTCACGGTGCTTATCCTAGTATAGTGAGAGGCCTTTTTTAAGCTTCGGTTTCCAATGACAATGCACAGTTAGACAATATTCTCTGTCGAGTTGATTCCTTTAAGAAATTACAAGACAAATTCTTTTGTACACGAATGCTGAAGTACATTTTTTCTAGTTACTTTCTGTTGAGACCAATATTTTCGGACATAATAGCTTAAGATTTTAATTCATGAATTTCTGGTGTGAAAGTGGCACCCTCAGGTGACTTGACCGATCTACAAGAATTAAGATATTGACTCATCATTTTCCTCTAGCGTTTTAATAAATAAGCCTAAAATCAAGATTCATGGCTAACCGCATTGGCCCTGTACTAGTAAACTAAAGTTTCTGAAAATAGAAGAACGCATATTTTTTTGTTTGGAAGACTTTCAACCTAAACTAAAGTTTCAGAACATAGAAGAACGCATATTTTTATTGCTTGGCAGACTTTCAAATTTGGGTTGACTGCTGGCAGTAGCTGAGAAAAAGGTTATTGAAAAAATTTTATAAGTCTGCGTCACCCTAAACACTGGAATGTGGGCAACATGACATTCCCACAGTGGAAGAGCTATCTTCATAAAACAGCTGAGCTACAGCTGTCAGTATCGGCAATATGAAATCGGGCCACTAGAACGTTCCATTAGATGATGGGAGTCCATTGGTGGCCCAAAAGCCCGTTCACCTGTTGGGCAGTCTTCCAAAACAATGGAATACCTAGATATAACAAAAGACTAAGCTTAGCCTGAAAGAGAATGCATTTTAGGATACAGACTGAAATTATAGATGAATTTTGAATTTGTTGTATCTGTAAATGAATGGAAATGTGAGGAATTAGTCAGGTTTATAAAAAAGAAAAAGAAAAACTTAAAGGTCACCAGCGAGCAGAAGAGGCAAGGTCATTCCACTTTGCACATTGTCCTGTAGTCTGAGCATACACGTAATTACGATTGAACCAAGCCCCCTCTCCACCCAGGTGGGAAGCAAGGCAAATGTTTGCTGATGAATCGGCTTAAGGGGACTGTGAGGTTTTGTGCACAGTGAAAATCTGCCAAGGTTTAAGCAAGACTGGAACTTGGGAGGGACCATGACAATGGAAGGCGTTCGGTAATATCACTTATAACTTTTTCTTCTTCTTTTAACGTGCTTTTTCCCATTTTTTGTATGGGGTAAGCACGATGCCTTCTTTTGAAGGACCTTGATTTGGCGTTGGTACCGTAGTCTCGATCGGCTGCCCTGCCTGACATCGCTTAGACCCCGGTAGCGCATGTACATGTATCGTACCAAACCAGCTCCCTTTCTCCCTGCAGCAGCGAGGAGAGTTGAGCGGTTAGGTCGACACTAATAGAAAAATTATTCTACACCTTTTCATTATAAAGATGAAGGACTGTTGGTACCAGACACTAAAGCATTTTGCACCTAATCAAAGTAAAGAAGCAGATGATCTAGGAGAAAAAACTAACATGCACTAGCTCAAGAAGTTTCTATACAAAGTAAGCTCATGACAGTTGAAGACAGGCAGCAGTCGTCAAAGGGATTTCAGTTCATGAATGATATTCTTAGGAAAA
Source organism: Macrobrachium rosenbergii (assembly GCF_040412425.1). Taxonomy (NCBI): domain Eukaryota; kingdom Metazoa; phylum Arthropoda; class Malacostraca; order Decapoda; family Palaemonidae; genus Macrobrachium; species Macrobrachium rosenbergii. The sequence continues at coordinate 26,520,662 of NC_089790.1, forward strand.
TGGAAACTACCACATCAAGCAATGTTGTCCAAAAGATAATTGTCCCTTGATACTGCTGCCTATTATTCCCACAGTGAAAGAATAAAAGGACTGAAGCATTTGACATTAATATAACAACTCTACCCACATTTATTCTATATACTCGTGAGGTACGAGAAATTAAATCCTGATTTCACGGTAACTTTAAGATTTTACCGTTATTCATTATTATTCACTACACTTTTACCAATTCTCATCGTTACAAAATCTTTTCAGTAGTTCCATGGATATAATAGAATTTGTTTTCACAATACCTTGACAACTACAGCCCTTACTGGTTTGTTCAAGATACGCAGAGCTAGCGCCACCTTCATTTTACATTACCGTGGAGCAAATAACTAAAGAGGGGAATTCTTTTAGACGTCTCTCGTCCAATGGCTGATAGAACAGTTATTGTTCACTCTACTGATCATGTCCATGGTTTGATGGTGCTCGATGGCCGTAAACGTCGTTTACCACATTCATTTTTTTATTATATATATATATATATATATATATATATATATATATATATATATATATATATATATATATATATATATTTATTTATTTAAAGAGAGAGAGAGAGAATATATACAATCATGATAGTTACATCACACAATATTATGTTAGTATGCACAACCACCCAAAGGTACGTACTTGGATAACTACAGTATTACATCAAATAGCATCGCATCAGAGAGCGCATAGGGAGCATACAGAACACATCACAGACGATCCCAGAGGCGCCCCCACAGGTTGTCCTTTATCGCTGAACATCCGCTATTGAATGGCTACAATGAGAACGTATTCATTACAATGTGACGATTATTCTTTGGGAGAAGAGGGTTGAAATGCAAGAATCATAACAAACGTGATGGACAGAACGGAGAGCCACAGGTTGCCTGAATCATTCTCTTCATATGCTGTTGTTTCGTCTTTTCTCTTTGTGCCTCTGCATGCCTGTGTGGCCTTCTTAGCAATCTGAGTGTGAAGCGAGAGAGAGAGAGAGAGAGAGTGTGTGTGTGTGTGTGTTCGGTCATCATTATTCTGCTCAGTTCTAAATCGTGTATGAAAGATGTCATCAAGTTGTATGAACGTTACACGAACGCGTTAGGAGAGTTACGATAGGAAATGGTCACGTCTGTTGTGGCTCAGTTTGCAAGACAAACGAGAACTACGGAAACTGTTATAATGGAGCATAAAGCAATTAAAAATGTCTCTCTCTCTCTCTCTCTCTCTCTCTCTCTCTCTCTCTCTCTCTCTCTCTCTCTCTCTCTCGTTATTATTATGCTCTCTCGTTGTTGGGGCCATTACTGGTTTTCCAGACAAAATGAGTGTTACCAGTTTCATGTTCTTTATTTGTCGTATATTATGATATCGGAAACATAAAGAACTTTTAAGTGCGTGTGTTCTTGAAAGAACCACTTGTTCTTGTTTACTGTACTCTTCAACTTAGTCTTTAAAGATGACAAACAATATATACGCCATTCACCATCATGGATAATGTGAAGAACAAAAGAAGGAGTTTTAGCCTCTTCATGATTCCTCATTAGCAACTCGGTTTTCGGTTCCATCTGATGCAATTGAAATTTACCTCATACCGATACAATGGTAAAATAGATATAATAACGAAACGCTGCTTAGATGTGAAATGCCAAATGCTAAGCTCACTGGCACAACCAGAGGATATCCTGTAAAGAGACATATCCGTCACAGTGACTGTTTTCTCCCTTTTTTATTCATCTTAAAGTCATTCACTGAAGTAAGATAAAAGGACATTATTAGACTTTAGGTGTTCAGCAGATTTCACTTGGAAAAAGGACTCCTACACTGTGATGGTTTGGTTCTGCATCAGTCTTGAAGCTTCTGAGTAACTTAGAAAATGTCAGTCCTCACTCTGTTATTTTGTTTCTTGGAATCGGCGTCACCTCTGTGGATTCAGCTTAACGACCAAGACATCGTGAGCATCTGTCGGGGAGATTTTTGTCTTGTCGACAGATAGTTAGTTCAGATTAAACTTTGTGCCAGCACGGGCCCTTGCCCTAAGTGTGGTAAGGTGGTTAGTTGGGGGAAAAAAAACAGATGCTGACCTCTGGATTCTGCGCGACCAACAAAGATGAATGAGTGGAGACGTTTATAGTGGGAGTTAAGAGCATGATGTGAACTTCTGTGCAGTTGCGTTGCTCTTAAGAAATTCCAGTGTAAGGCAGAAAAACTGCTATAAGTTACATGACCCCTTATATTAGAGGGTAGTGCCGTCAGTGTACCTCATGCGGTGCTCTGCTTACGGTTCTTTGCAGCGTCCCTTCGGCACCTAGCTGCAACCCCTTTCATTCCTTTTACCATACCGTTCACATTCTCTTTCTTCCTTCTTACTTTCCACCCTCTCCTAACAATTTTTTGATAATGCAACTGCGAGGTTTTCCTCCTGTTACACCTTTCAAACCTTTTCGCTGTCAGTTTCCTTTTCAGCGCTGAATGACAGTTCCCAGCGCTTGGCCTTTGGCCTAACTTCTTTATTCCATTCTCAAAGTCACATGAATGTTTGTCTGTTTTTCCATGTGGGGCCACAGTAACCTTGGTCCTTATCCCCAGATCTACGTCACCATTGTCAGTATAATCCACAGGTTCTTTGAAGAATTAACAGACGAGTCTCTTACTATACACCTCGTAAACCAACTGCCGTATCGTATATCGCTTACCTTACCTTTGAAACAATGAAGTTGTTCTTTTCTTTAAAGATTGCGTGAGGCTATCTGCATCTCAAGTTCTTACGGTACTATACACTCAGATTAGTGTGGATGAAATGGGAATTAGGTTAGTATGGATGCAATGGGAAATTGTTCCCTCAAATTTTATCAATTTGTGAATCCCTGGTGCTAATTTTGAAACCTTTGTATAAATATCCTTGGATGAATAGTTCATCCAGGGGATCTCTCTCTCTCTCTCTCTCTCTCTCTCTCTCTCTCTCTCTCTCTCTCTCTCTCTGTGAAAAACATTAAGCATGAGCGAGTTTTAATTGGGTAGAGCAAAATCCTTTGTATAGTTTCGTGTCTGTCAGTTAGCCACTCCTCTTTTTTGCCAACATTTCCCTTTTGTTCTTGGTGTTCTCTAGTATCAATTAAATCGTGGTTTAGTGCTTTGTTTCTGTTACTGCCTTCGTTGTTGTTGGCGGATGTAAAGCTCTCTGATACTCTATATACATGTGCAGAAGAGAATTCATAATAGGCAGAGGACCTTATGTTGAGGAAGTGGCTTCTCTGTAGGGAAATCTGGACAGCTTCTTCTATTACTAGACGATCGATGAATGTCTTTTATGAAATATTTCTAACATTTTTTTTTTATATTACATATTGGTATTCTGATGTCGTTTGGTTTTTATTTAATATTAGTGACCGTGTATTCCCTAATTTCTGTTGAATGTTGGTGATGGGAGTTTTTGTTATTTACTATTCTGTGTTACCTTTAAGTATTAAAAATAAGAGAGAGAGAGAGAGAGAGAGAGAGAGAGAGAGAGAGAGAGAGAGAGAGAGAGAGGAACTTTACAATCCACTCTGTTTATTTGTTCGCTCTTCCTCTTCGACTTACATCGGTTTGTACCTGATGAGCGCTATCCAACTCCTTTACAAGTCCCACTGTTCTTGAACATAATCGAATTATATATTTTTCTCTTACCTCACTCCGCCTCCTTCTCCCAGATGCCGCCCTTGCAGGATGAAAACATTTAAATCCTTCTATTAATGAGGCCAACATATGCAAATGAGCTGATGACTCGTCTAACACAAAGCCGCCTTCTTTGGAAACCAAATATCCCATCAGAGTGAGAGATGCAACACACGACGGCTGAAAACGAGAAAAATGAGTAGATTAGAAACTAGTAATCACTCTCATTAATGGACCGCGTCAAGTGATGTCATGGTAGTGAAGTGGAGTGTACTTATCAAGTGAGTTCCTGAAGGAATGTGATATATGAGGGAATTACGGTGAGTGAATCTGATTCTCTTGAAGACGGCTGAATGGGACCTTTAAGAAAAGGAACACGAGGGAAAATATAAGACTTAAGTGATGACATTATACATTAATCGAGATAGATATATCTGTCATTCTTTAAGGGATAAAATTATGAGATGATTCAGTAATAAGAACTAGGGATGATAAAGAACATATATACATACATACATATATATGTTTGTGTGTGCGTTTATGTGTTTTATATATATATATATATATATATATATATATATATATATATATATATATATATATATATAGGGATGATAAAGAACATACATACATACATACATACATACATACTTATGTTTGTGTGTGTGTTTATGTGTTTATATATATATATATATATATATATATATATATATATATATATATATATATATATATATATATATATATAGGGATGATAAAGAACATACATACATATATATGTTTGTGTGTGTGTTTATGTGTTTATATATATATATATATATATATATATATATATATATATATATATATATATATATATATATACAAATTTTCAGAGGACCTCATTGAGATGAAAGGTTAAAAAAGGAGACTCTTTATTTCCAAGCTTTCAGAGACTCGTCTGCCTCCACCCGCAACGAACCAAATAAATATTATGTTCCTTGTTGATGGAGGCAGACGAGCCTTTGAAAGCTTGGAAAAAGAATAGAATCTCCCTCTTTGAGCCTTCTGTATCATTGAGATCCTTTGTGATTTATATATATATATATATATATATATATATATATATATATATATATATATATATATATATATATATATATATATATATATATATATATATATATATATTTATATATATGTATGTATAGATAGATAGGGAGATAGACAGGAATGTGGGAACCCTACGCCCCGCTTTTGAAAGATGCGGTCATTTAAATGGACGCCGTAATCGGGTGGTGCAGTGCTTGCCCAAAGTTCACTAGGTCTATGGATCTCTCCCGGCTCTCGCTCACAAGACAAACCAGCTGTAAATGGGTATCATTGTCTGCTAGGGTCTAGAAAAGGGTCGGTATCTAGCAATCCCACGCTTAGGAACCAAAAAGCTGTACCTTTCTGTGGTCATCACCTTGAAAAGGGAAAATTATTTATATTTGGTATCATATGTTTATGTAATTTAGGTTGCACGGGGGTAAAATAGCGAACCCTCGAGCATTAAACATTGTGACTATGTGTGGAAGTGAATGTTACGGAAGACATTACGTAAGTATTAGTAAATTTGCGTGGATAATTATGATTTTTGTGAATTTTTATTAAGAACAAAGGCCTAATAATACGTTTTTGTCCGAGGCTCAGAGGAATCAAGAAAAAAGCAAAAGGGGGAAGGAGGTGCTAAACCAAACTTTTAAAGGAAGGAATGTCACGACGGTCAAGAAAACAGACCCAGGAAGAGAATTCCAAAACTTGTCTATAGCAGGAATGGAAATCAAATCAGTCTCCTAGGTCTCAGAGGATTACTGATTTCCACTGTAAATGTAGTAAAAATTGGCTTGACGGGTGGTAAGGAATTATCTGAGAGTAAGAGGAATGATGTCAGGTAACCTGAAAACGAGATGTTCCTACAACTAGGATCAACGAGTCTGAAGGGGTTATTGTCGAGCCCAGTCAACCCAAGGTGAAGATATCGGACGCACTGTTGACTGGTATGTTGCCAGGGCACGAAAATAAACCCTTCAAAAAACGTGGGCCGTCTATAGTTTTTGTGAACAAGTTAAATAGACGCTCACAGTTCAGTTCTTGTTCCTAGGGTTCTGCTGTTCCTTCCCTCAGTAATTTGTAATAATGAATCCGTTGCTGTACGAGGTCATGGAAATGATTTCCCTTGATAGATTGTTGACACATTTGTGTAATGCGGCATTTGATGTGACCGCGGCGCACTGGAAAACACAACACGGCTACTGGTACCAGCATTAATAATGCATTGTCGTTG